>NC_073691.1:205425123-205454838 GCF_029784155.1 Uranotaenia lowii | reverse complement strand
TATTTTTGTCATTTTTGTCATTTTTGTCATTTTTGTCATTTTTGTCATTTTTGTCATTTTTGTCATTTTTGTCATTTTTGTCATTTTTGTCGTTTTTGTCATTTTTGTCATTTTTGTCATTTTTGTCATTTTTGTCATTTTTGTCATTTTTGTCATTTTTGTCATTTTTGTCATTTTTGTCATTTTTGTCATTTTTGTCATTTTTGTCATTTTTGTCATTTTTGTCATTTTTGTCATTTTTGTCATTTTTGTCATTTTTGTCATTTTTGTCATTTTTGTCATTTTTGTCATTTTTGTCATTTTTGTCATTTTTGTCATTTTTGTCATTTTTGTCATTTTTGTCATTTTTGTCATTTTTGTCATTTTTGTCATTTTTGTCATTTTTGTCATTTTTGTCATTTTTGTCATTTTTGTCATTTTTGTCATTTTTGTCATTTTTGTCATTTTTGTCATTTTTGTCATTTTTGTCATTTTTGTCATTTTTGTCATTTTTGTCATTTTTGTCATTTTTGTCATTTTTGTCATTTTTGTCATTTTTGTCATTTTTGTCATTTTTGTCATTTTTGTCATTTTTGTCATTTTTGTCATTTTTGTCATTTTTGTCATTTTTGTCATTTTTGTCATTTTTGTCATTTTTGTCATTTTTGTCATTTTTGTCATTTTTGTCATTTTTGTCATTTTTGTCATTTTTGTCATTTTTGTCATTTTTGTCATTTTTGTCATTTTTGTCATTTTTGTCATTTTTGTCATTTTTGTCATTTTTGTCATTTTTGTCATTTTTGTCATTTTTGTCATTTTTGTCATTTTTGTCATTTTTGTCATTTCTGTCTTTGTCATTTTTGTCATTTTTGTCATTTTTTGTCATTTTTGTCATTTTTGTCATTTTTGTCATTTTTGTCATTTTTGTCATTTTTGTCATTTTTGTCATTTTTGTCATTTTTGTTCATTTTTGTCATTTTTGTAGTCATTTTTTTGACATTTTTGTGACATTTTTGTGACATTTTTGTCAT
Source organism: Uranotaenia lowii (assembly GCF_029784155.1). Classification (NCBI taxonomy): domain Eukaryota; kingdom Metazoa; phylum Arthropoda; class Insecta; order Diptera; family Culicidae; genus Uranotaenia; species Uranotaenia lowii. The sequence goes on along the minus strand of NC_073691.1, from coordinate 205,453,828 downwards.
TTTTGTAATTTCTTTTTTTCATTTTGATCATCCTGGTAATTTTTGTCTTTTAATATTTTTGGCATTTGTGTGGTTTTGTAATTTTTATATAAATGCACCTTAAATTTGTGATTTGCCATTTACACTGGCATTTTTGGTAAATTTTCAACGGTGCCCATGTGATAAGAATCAAAATCAAGCCGTTCATCTCCTTTGTTGCTGCCGTTTGTGATGAGCTTTTATTATTGTCATCTATTTCATCCAAGAGCTTTCAAAAATAAACATCAATCAACCATCTTCCTCCACCCAAAATTTGCAATGCAATTTCCGAGGGCCATTCACAAACATCGTGGAGGCGCCGCTAATTTATGTTGCCGGTTGAAGAAAAAAAAATGGCAAACACCAAGATCCCCCGAAAAGAAGCATCGAACCAAGCGACCAAGGTCAATTACATCCGGACTAGGTTTATTTTTGAAACACCTTCCACACAAAGGTTAAAGGTATTTAAGAATGCACTGTTGCGCTGCGCTGCTATAAATAAAATAAACCAAAAATGCACCGTAAAAGATTGTGAGGTGTTTGTTTGTTCATACAACAAACAGCAAAAAGCAATAAAAGTTCAAAGTAATTTTAAAAAGTCAACCAAGTCATAAATTCAATCAACTTGAAGTTGGGCTGGAAATGAGATTTCATTCATCAAAGAGAATGTCAAGTTTTTTGTACGTTTTTTAACTCAGAAAAGCCAGGTGTGAAAATTAGTTGAGCCGTAAGATGAGCATGCTGAACGCTTTCTTCCTTGACCAAAGCCTAACTTCAGACAAATATTGATCAGTGATCACCTTAGCTATGCATATTATGATTGACCGGTCTACATTATCGAGGAAAAAACTAATTGAATTTTAGAGATGATTGCGCTTAGGAGCAATTTGGAGGATTTAATGGAGAACAACAACTATAAAAATAAAGAACGGTAACGAATGATGATGATATAATTTTTAATCATCAATTTCAGAACTCTACATTGGTGTGAAAATTTTATTTTCCGAAGAGACATTCTAATTTTTTATAACTGCAAAATCACCTAGGAACTCATTTACGTCTCAACTGCTGATGGAAAGGCAAATGAGTGCCTTCAAAAGTGCATCACGTTCTTCGCCGTAATCGATTTTATTGATCATTAAAGCTGAATCAAAACATCGATCTAATGAGGACAGCATTCATTTTGGTTTACAGTTTTATTTGGTTCACGATTTTTTATCGATAGCTTTGTGGACGCTTCTAGACGCTAGAGTGTTGTTAATGGATTTTATTGGTATAATAAAAAAAAACCGATCAAACGCTCTAGCGTTTGACTAAATTGTTTTAGTTTCTTTTGACGTCGGTGTTTGCTGTAGGTAAAATAAATGATAATGGTCTTCAGTAGTGTAAAAAACATTGTAACTTGATTAAGAATTAGCTTTGCCCTGTTTGTTATTGGATCATAATAGCTGTGGTTTTCTTAAAAGTGTATTGGCATGTTTGGCCGAAGATATATCCGAATATTGGGTATACAGATCAACCAAAATTAACATATTTAATTGAATGAAGGTTTTGAAAGATAACAACTGGCCAATTCCCTTGAATGAACTATATGCACTCATTGTTGAACTTGAAGGTTGCAAATGTTATTTATATGCACGTTGTAAGGGACTTAAGTCACAAAACAGAAAAATAAACAGTACTCGGTGATCATGCTTGTTTCGTCGTCGATGATAACGCACATCGATTTTTCACACTGCATTTGATCATATAATTTACGAGCTCTTGGTTTGACAAATGCAGCTTGTTGATAACTCCGCTTCTGCTTTTTATGCTTTTTATATGACCTTATCTTTGCTCGGCATGATGGACGGTTCGGAGAAAGATCCCTTTTTTATGGCCACATCCCAAACTGAAGCCGTTTTCCTACGCACGACTTTCCGGTCCAAAGTTTTGTCCACCGAACCCGTATTTCGTCTAGATTTTTCTTGTTTACAAAACTACTTTCCTCTCCATACTTCCGAGTCGAATCTTGGCTATAAAGCGTACTTGTTTCATTATCGTCAACAGACTCGGTGGAGAAAGTACACCATTTATGCAGGATATGTTTACACTTTTCCGGGAAAATATTTCTCATTTCCACGAAAATTATGAAACTTATAGCTCACGACATACAGAAATTTAAGTTGAATTCTAAATAAAAACACACAGCGAAGATCAGCTGTTGAAACGTCTTCTGCAATATGCAGGGTTGTATCAAAATCGTGCTTAGACATAATGGGACACCCTTTTAGTCACAAAAAGTGTATTTTTTTATAACTTTTTCTATGGGGATACATGAGAAACAAAAAATTAAACAAAAGTATCTGAAAGCTTGTATTCTTGTTTGTGTTAAATTCTCTGCTGATCGGGTAAGATTTGGAAAGAAATCATTCAAAATCTAAAAATAAAAGTTCCGTTGACTTTGTTTTGGCTTTTCTGTTTTCATTCCACAGTTTATAAGTGCCAGACAAAATGAATTCTAAAAGTTTTTCTACTACATTCTATTTATTGCATACTTAAAGGCGCAATTTTCTAGTTTTCAGATAAAAGTACTTTTTTGAGTCCTTTTTATCAGAAAATTATTGAATGAATACAAGTTAAGGCCACGCCACGGGGAAGGGGGCCTGATGGGTTTAACCCCCCCCCCCCCTTCTCCCCTATGGAGATTTTTTCCAAGTAAAATTTTTGGTTCAAGAAAATAATTTACCGTTGTAACGTGAAATTACTAGATCCCAAAAGATGTTAAAAATTAAGTGTTTGCAAAACATGTCTGAAATTCAGTCCTGTATCACTTCAGGTCTAAGATGTTTCATTCTAGGACACTCTATGACGTTTACGAATCGAAAGTTATTATAAATCATCAATTAAATTTGCAATTTAATAAACCTTTTGTATTGAAACTCAAATCTTGACTCACAAAAACTATACCTCGTCTATAAAATTGGTTTCTAATAATAAGTGTATCCAAAAAAGTGCATCTTACACTTTTTTAACTAATTACTTTGACGAGGTGTGTTAGACAAAATCTGACTAAAGATTTGAGTTCTGGTTGCCAAAATCTACCAAATTCATTATTAAATCGCAGGCACCAAAATGCTTCCTCTTAAATTCAGTTAAATTCTAAAAATAAATTCCTTAAGTAGTGAGACGTTTTTATTGAAAAACGTTGTTTCAAAAGCGTTAAAAACATACAACTATTTACATTTCATTTTAATATAATGTTTTAATTTAAGATGATATCATCGTTGCTAATGTTTGTTCATTAACTTATCGATCTTATCGGTCAAACTTATGTTCTTTTAGTACGAGCATTTGAAAAATATGAAAATTATAGGCTGATGAAATGAACAGATAATGAAAATGAGCGAATAAAATTGATTTAGAAATATATTCATCACATGATGTTGAACATATTGAATTTTAAATATAAATAAAGTTATCATTGTGAGCTTTTCAGTTTTTTATGTTGATAGCCGAAAGAATTTTAATATCATAAAAGGATTTTATCTCTTATTTTGATCACCGAATCTTTTGATAAAAAAAATATATTTTTTTAACTTAAACTCAATCATCATCTATGTGTTTTGAGTAAAGTGAATCAGAATGATTATTATTTTCTTATCGAAAAATTATTTTTCAAATCGTGATTTAAAATAATATCAAATTTAAGATATAACAAAGGAACTTTTAGTTGAAAATGATGAAATGAAATGTAAATTAGTACCTATGAATAATAATTAAATTTTATAATAATGGGTAATTTTTGACGTGTTCTGAAATTTATTTTTAGAAATCAGAAAAAATAGTAAAAATGTTCTAATTTTCATTGGATAGGTAGTTTATCATGTTTCGCATCCGTTGCAATAGATAACTCAATTTTTTTCAAATTGGCGTTCAGTTCGGTCTGGTAACTCAAAGCCCAAGAAGCTTCCAATTGTTACCACATACTATCATTTACAATGTGGCGTTAGTGTGACATCTCATTCTAAAATTTTTTAAACTGTTTTTTAGTTTTTATATGAATGCAATTTATAGTCCTAAAATGAGTTAAAATCTTCGTTAAAATATTTCAACACAAATAATCAAATATTCCAACACAAACATTCAAATTTCAAAGTACTGGAATGTTTGTGTTGGAATATCCTGATTTGTTACAGTGGGAATATTTCAATAGTAGTTTGAGATCGATTCGGGCTCATTGGCAGTTTAAGTGAAAGCAGATGATTAATGGGGCGCTTTGAAGGTAATATAATTTATATATCACTATTATAGGGATAAATTTTTGAAAAAAAAACCTTTCGAGCTGTAAATATACCTCGAAAGATTTTATGTTCGATTAATGTTTTTCGTTTCTCTTTTTATTTTCAAGAGCGAGTAAAGGCGCTTTATCCTTGGTCGATGACCAGAAATGATTTTACACTGAAATCCAAAACAACCAAGAAAAATAATTCTTAGAATTTCTAAATCCTTTCATTGATCACTTAATATTTTTTAAATGAATTTATTCGTAAGTTTTGTGATTTCTGTGTATAAAATAAATCATTTCCAGCCGCAGAAGAAAGCTTCACATTATGCATGGATTTTTCATCAAGAAGTATTTTTCTTAGCATGCTTCCAACGATACTGCCCATTTGAAACGTATGGTACTGGTGGTCCACGTTTCTTCTGTTCCTGTGTTCCAGATGTCTTTGCGTTCTCTGCTCCATGGTAGGCCCAACCATTTTATGTTTTTGATCATTTTAATGTTGTTATGTTAAAATGATGAAAGGCATAAACAAAGACAAGAAGAATAATAACGTACTCTTATTATTCTTTGGGACTCAGACATAAGTTCTGGCTGTGGAAGTACGATTAGTGATTAGTGATTAGTGATTAGTGTTCTGAAATTTATTTTTAGAATTTGGTGTTATATTTTATGTATTTCTGTGCACTAATTCTTATGTCCGAAGCTTTGAACTCCGGTTTTAATTCGTATTCGAATTTTTTTTTGGTCTTTAGAAAATATTGAATTGATATTTCAAGATCAGAACGAGGATAGCCATTTTGTATAACTTATTAATAAGCCCGGAACAAATATCAATTTCTTCTTTTGTCACCCTCCTTTAAAATTTAAAAAAAAAAACACGAAAGTAGGAAATAAATAAAGATTGAAAATTTTGAAAAAATTATCAATTATCCGAAAAATAATGAGAGCACTAAGCAAGTTATGAAAAATAGGACTTTTATTATCTTTTTTACCTTAATTTCATTAAATTTTTCAACACTTTGATTCTGATTTATTTGAATCGAATCAGTGAAACTTCTTAATTTGCGAGTTTGAGTGATGGTAATGAGTAAAAAACAGTTTTAGAAATCAATCTGCTTATTTTTTGAGCATTTTTTGTTATTAACTTGAGCTAAATTTGAATTTCGAAAACTCCCCCCATGGACGGATCCTTCGGACGAGCTTGATACAAGTAATGGGATAAATATTGATAATTTTGTGCTAAGCAATGATCAAAATCCATTCAAAAAGAAAAAATATATCTTTTTGGACTAGAGGGATCAACTGAACTCATAACATAAACTTTGGAAAACTTTTACTTAAAAAAATTGACAGTTTACTATTGCTTTGAAAATATGGCATTAGAAAGTTTACATTATACTCTAACTATTGACATATTTGGAAATATTTTTTAATTTTTTTATGACTTTTGCATGTGGAAAACATTTGAAAATGAAAAAAATCAAAGTCACGTTATGTTGGATTTTTCTACCGAAGTGCAAAACTCAAATGATAAAAAAAATTAAGATAATAGGGTTGTTGTTTTATTTTATATGGAAAATTTTTAAAAACATTTGATCTGTATTAAAGTTGCCTGAATTTTTTCAGCACGTATGTTGGCAAAATCTGAGCATAGAATTTCAAAACTGTCGACCAAAAATCCGGGCAATATCCGATAAATTTTGTCAAAACCCAGGAAATACTCAACAAAGTCAACAAAAAAAGACGGACAAAAATTATTTCATCAAAATTTATCAGTAAATTTTAACTCAGATTTTAGGCTTTCAAAAAACCTTTCACGTTTATTTTAATTAAACTTGCTCAAAAAAATTCGTTTGAGGCACATAAATAAAAAAGTTTACAACTAAATTAGTAGGATTTTTTGTTTGATTATTCAAATAATGTGAATAAAACCGGGCAATACACTGAGTCGATTTGGGGTCATATTTGAATTTCTCAAACCCTGGGGTCTAAAAAGATTGGTCCAAAACTCATCCATGATTTTTAGCAGAATTTTAAGTAACTTTCACATGAGTAAATTTGAACTTTTAGGTTTGTATGGAAAAATTGAATATTTTGTACTGAAAATTCAACATCATTTATGTCTTTTCTGTGGAACCAAGCCAGCTGATTCTTTTTGTGCCAATTTATTAATTTTTGAAAGGAAATTTACCACTGAACAACTTTGTGGAAGACCGTAACTTCGTATCTTATTAGAGAAAAAAATTGTTAGCTGTTTAACAGAGGTATGTCTTTTCGCATGGATAAACAATAAATTCAATTGACATCACTGTTGAAGCCTCGCGAGATATCGCATGACTACTTTTTGTGCCATACTCCAGCAGTGATGTCAATTGAATTTATTGTTTATCAGTGCGAAAAGTCAAAGCCCTGTTAAACAGCTAATAACTTTTTCGGTTCGGTCTTCCACAAAGTTGCTCGACGGAAAATTTCCTTACAAGAACTTTTAAATTGACTCAAAAAGCATCAGATGGCTCGGTTCCACAGAAGAAACAAAAATGATGTTGAATTTTCAGTACAAAATATTCAATTTTCCCATGCAAACCTAAAAGTTCAAATTTACTCACGTAAACGTTACTTAAAAATTCTGCAAAAAATCAACCGGGACGAACCGGACTTTTTCCTAATTTTGTATTTAAATATCCGGGCAAACCCGGATAAAACTGGGAAATCTGACAACCTTAATCTATGTCCTCCAGAGTGATTGTTCAACACTTTTATTACTCACGCAATCGGGGTGAAATATTTTAAAACGTGTTGCTTTCGTTCTCTCCGCAGCAAACGGGTGAGTGTTATGACCTTTTTTCTCCCTGAAAGTGTTCTGAATCCGACTTCAGATCCCATCGTTTATTTCCGGTGCCAGGCACTCTGTAAGAAGGTACCCCTACAGTAAAAGTGTATTCTCAATGGGATATTTTTCTGCCGGAAACATCAACACACGACTTCTCGGCTCCTCCTGAATGGCCGATGACGACGAGTTTAGGCCTACGAGTGCCAGTCAGTTCCACTCAGTGAGGAAAGAATCCTTTCATTGGGGGCTGTAAATCCTACAACAACCACATGGAACTTTCATGTTCCGGCCTCTTTCAACAGTGTACGGTACTTAGCTTTCCCCCTGAAGTCAAGTGTATGGGGGTGGTGTACTTTTTATTTTTGTGTGAGCCCAATGCAAGGATAAAGTTGTTGAAAGTTGTAAATGGAAATTATTATTATCCACGAAGCCCTACAAAATGGACGACGGATGTCAGTGACTTTGTGGGACTGTTTTGAGCCGCAGTTGTTCTGGTTAAAATTGTAAATGTAGCTCAACCTACATTTGAATGAAAAAAAACTTTCGTTTAAAAGCTTTGTGGATTTTTTGTGACTTCAATAAAGGGGAAAAATTATTCGAAAAAAAAAACCCATTTGCGGTATCATGATAGAGAGATAAACAAAGTGGAATTTGTCAAACAAACCCTCTGGAATCAATATTTAATTTTCGGATGCTGTCAAAAACAAAACAAAAAATGAGGCGGAAGATTTATTTCTAATGGGAGTTTTTACTGTGTGAACATCGTCTCAATTTCAAGCTGTCCAACCGGGGACAACCGGCACAATCAGGTCGAGCAAATATAGCTGCCAATTGTTTACTCGATGGAATCCGGATCTACCGTAGATTCCGCGAAGTTTGGATGATCTCTCGACAAGATGGCTAAGGAGCGTGGCAACCGTCCAGCTCATGCAAGAATCGATGGAGGGAAAAAAAACGTGTCGGCAACTGTCAGTAGAGCTTATCGCTCATTAGCATCTACACTCGAAGTAGTGGGTATTTCTCTACCTAGTAGCAAAATCAATATTTGAACCATCGTCAACGACGACGCCGTCGAAGTCGACGTCGCCATATCTAAAAGCGAAATGGATAGGGTGAAAAAAAATCCCATTCTTATTGTATCATCCCATAATTGTCCTATGCGGTCATCGGCCATATACCTTCGATAGATTCATGAACGGATGCGCCCAGCCAGGATGAGTAAGAAGATGATGTCGCTCGTTCAGTGGGTTTGGGGTAATAAGCAAGGAAAACAGCACTTGACTCAACAAGGCCTACACATGAATAAATAACTTCACGAGAGATACGAGGTGAGACTAGGCAGGTGGGCAGAAGTAAGAAGGGTTACAATCGATGGATCTGGGCACTTCTTCTACTTCTATACTCTAGTAGGAACAATGGCGAGCGCTTGGGAACTGGTCAACATATCCGGTTCCGGTGTAAAGCCAGACATGTGGTTGGTTCGTTCATTTGGACCAGGACCTAGCTCAATTAGAGAACGTGGCCTATGAAATAGTCACTTTGTTAACTATCGGTGGTTTCCGTTGTTAGAGACTTACATATGGAATCCGTTATTATCGTTTGTCGTCTACGTTAAGGAACAACTTTTACCCCGAGTCGATCATACATATGCTTTGGTGGCCGTGCATCGGACAGCTCTAGGTTTGTTATTTTGTTAAGGGAGTGGAAGGTAAATGTGGCTGATGGAAGGTTTACAATGTTAAAAGCTTGCGCAAACCGGATGAAATGGGTGGGTTAGGTAACGAGCAAGGAATATATTACTTAAGAACACCTTTCGAATATCAAAGGCATTCTCAGTTGAACAAAGATTGTCGATTGGCTCAATAAATGTAAACATCCTTTGAACACTTAGGCTTCAGTGGTTCAGTGAAATTAGTTTTACAAGGTTGCTCGTCAGTTGTTTTTCATTCCTCAAGCTTACCAAGGTTACCTTATTCAGCATCGTGAATTTATATAGGAATTCCGTTATTCCGATTGTGAAAAGAATAACAACGTTGCAACGTGGCGAACAGAACACTGTGTGTTGTTTGGAAACCTTGTGTCACATGCACTCTTAGTGTCACATGAACACTTTATGTTACATAAGCATATACATCTGACATTGCATCTGACCATCACCTCGTCCTTGGCGAGATACGACTGAGAGTTGCACGTGTCCAACGGCGCGAGGAGAAAGTCGGGTGTCGATACGACGTCCGCCGGTTGGAGAATCCAGAGGTGAAAAGGGCATACGTTGAACAGCTAGAATCCCGAGCCTCGGAGCTGCCGACAGACGGAACAGTCGAAGAACAGTGGTGTGGAATCAAGAATGCCTTTATCACGACGAGCCATGGTACTCTCGGTAAAGTTTGTGGAAGAAGGAGTGAATGGATGTCGGATGAAACTTGGAGGATGGTCGATGATCGGAGAAAGGCGAAAGTCGGAATTGAGCAGGCATGTACCGGGTCAGCCAAAGCAGCCGCCCGCTTACGATATGCGGAGCTGGAAAAGGCAGTTAAACGAGCTTGTAGACGAGACAAGAGAGCCTGGACAAACTCCCTAGCCGAAGAGGGAGAAAGAGCCGCCGCCAATGGAGATATCCGATTACTTTATGACATCTCTCGCCGCCTCAGTGGTGCAAGGACTAATGCAAGAATGCCGCTAAAAGACCGAGCAGGTCAGTTATTGACCGATCGAACAGATCAGCTCAAACGATGGACTGAGCACTTCGAACAACTCTTCCGAGTCACGAATAGCGATGGCCAACAGAATCTGCAGCTCGAAGCGCCAACAGTAAGTCGCATAAATGGCGTCAACTCGGAAGCGCCCTCGCTGGCTGAAATAGAAGCGGCAATCAAAAACATGAAATCCAACAAAGCACCTGGGATCGATTGCATCCCTGCTGAAATGCTGAAAGCCGACCCTGCCCTATCAGCACAAATGTTGCACCGTCTTTTTGCTGACATCTGGGATACTGCAACATTCCCGGCCGACTGGATGCAGGGTATCCTCGTAAAGGTCCCGAAGAAAGGAGACCTGACAGAGTGCGGTAACTGGCGAGGCATAACGTTGATCTGTACAACTCTCAAAGTACTCTGCAAAGTGATTCTGAACAGGATCCAGGAGAAAATAGACGCTACACTCCGACGGCAACAAGCTGGATTCCGATCTCGACGATCATGTGTGGACCACATCACAACGCTACGAATCATACTGGAACAAATCAACGAATTCCAGGACTCTCTTCTGCTGGTGTTCGTTGATTTCGAAAAAGCATTCGACCGACTTAACCATGAAAACATCTGGGCGGCTCTAAGGCGACGAGGGGTCCCAGAGAAACTAGTCCATCTCATCGAAGCACAGTATGAGGCATTTTCGTGCAAGGTCTTGCACGACGGTGTCTTGTCCGAACCAATCCCGGTAATTGCTGGAGTGAGACAAGGATGTATTCTATCACCGCTACTTTTTCTAATCGTAATGGATGAGATTCTGATTGGATCGATTGACTGTGCACCGAACCGAGGATTGCCGTGGAATCCTTCAACAATGGAGCAACTGAACGACCTTGACCTGGCTGACGATATTGTTTTGCTCGCCCAAACACAACCAGATATGCAGAGCAAACTCGACGACCTCACCGAAAGTTCCAAGGCAGCAGGTCTCAAAGTCAATGTCGGAAAGACCAAGTCGATGGAGATCAACACAGGAAATCCCTCCAGTTTCATGGTAGCTGGGCAACAAGTTGAGAAAGTGGAGTGCTTCCAATATCTTGGTAGCCAGATTACGCCTGATGGTGGTACCAGAAAAGACATCGAAACACGGATCAGAAAGGCCCGATTTGCGTTTGCGAGTCTCCGAAACATCTGGCGGTCACGCCAGATCTCTCTACGAACAAAAATCCGAATCTTCAACTCAAACGTCAAATCCGTATTGCTGTACGGGTGCGAAACTTGGTGCACATATGCGGTAACGACGCGAAAACTGCAAGTATTTGTAAACCGCTGCCTGCGGAATATCATCCGCGCTTGGTGGCCTGGCAACTGGATCTCGAATGAGGAACTACATCGCCGGTGTCATCAAAAGGCGCTAGAAATTGAGATTCGGGAACGTAAGTGGAGATGGATTGGGCACACGCTGCGAAGAGATGAAAACGCGATTTGCAGAGAGGCGCTAGATTGGAATCCAGAAGGTCATCGAAGAAGAGGCAGACCCAGAAATTCGTGGCGTCGAAGCCTAGCCGCTGAAATCCGAACTGTCGACGAGAATCTTGACTGGGACCAGGTGAAGACGCTGGCTCCGGATCGTCAACAGTGGAGGTCTTTTACCACGGCCCTATGCACCGGAGGATCGGCGCGGGATCATTAAGTAAGTAAGTAAGCATATACAGGGTGACAAAAAAGTCCGGTCACACAGGAAAACCTCAATATCTCAAAGAATAAGAAGAAAATCTGAATCTGGCTTTCATAGCTTTATTCAGTAACTCATAAAGATACTTCACAGACGATACCTCGGAATTACACCACCTTTATCTGATCGAACCAGCTTCAGACGTCTCGGAAAGTCGTCGCAAGCGGCGCGCACCTGCTCCATCGGCATCTCGTCCCAGATTTCCGTGATAACTCGCTTGAATTGCTCCAAATTTGCTATTTTACAGTCGTTCAGCTTCGACATCATGTATCCCCACACGAAACAACCCAGTGGATTCAGATCCGGAGACGACGGAGGCCATTCATCCTTCGAAATTAAATCGGTCAAGTTTTTCTCAAACCACTCCTGAACAACCTTTGCGGTGAGGGATACTGCGCCATCTGTCAGGAAGCAAGACTGACTCCTTATTTTGGAACCGGGAAACGTTCAGCTTGTCCACAGGAGCTTGCTGTAGGCTCACACTCCAAACTCGATCATTTTGGCGATTGACTGTCTGCTCCAAAACGAACAGCTTCTCGTCCGAAAAAAGAGCTCGGCATCTGCGCGTCAAACCGAGCAGCGATAACAGCTGCCCTTAACTCTGCCATGGTTCACAACTCAATGTAAACAAACTGCACAGAAACGAAACTCTGCCACTTTGGGCAGCAAGGTTAGCCCTTTCATTTGACATATAGAAGGCACCAGAAAGATGCAACGTGTAGGCTACAGGCGACCCCAAATAAGTGTGACCGGACTTTTTTGTCACCCTGTATGTGACATTTATCCGTTGACAGTAGATATTCAATGTAGTATTATTATTTTAAATGAATATTCGAAAAATTACAGGATGATTTTTAAAAGAGACCCCCTTTGAAAAATTGGAAAAGTTCCAACTCAACAATCATTATGTTCAACGAAAATTACTTAGAAATTAATAAGTGGTTGAATTGGTGCAGTACTTCATGTAAATTTAAAGTTAAGTAACATTCAGCTGAACCGGTGTGCTTTGCTAACATTAAGATGGTAAAATTTTTAAATTGACATAAACTTCTTTAATAAAGTTTAAACATTGTTCGAAAACGAACTATTTTTCATGGCATCTGAGCTTCAAGATTGTCTTGAGTCTCAACGTATCTTGAAGGTTTTAAGGATATTCAATACAATAAATAAAGCCTTTAAAAGAAAAAATCGCCTCTTTTTTAAGCGGGAGGAATATTTAGGTACAGACAAATTTTTACACAAGAAACATGTATGTTCTACATAATGTTTTAATGATTTTGTTACTTTTCTGATGCTTTGTTACTACGAGTTTTTGGTTCATATGGTATGAGTTTATGGATGAATTCAGAGAAAATTGGGGAAAATGAGACTTTCCTCGTCAACTCAATGCTAAGCGATGTTCTTCACTCGATTCAACAACGAGTTTTCGTTTGTTACAATGTTTTTTTTTCGAAGAAATTGCATGAATTTAGGGGAAATAGGGGTGGTTGTGGCCAGGGCCGTAGGAAGAACCGGCTCATGGGGGGGGGGGTTTGTTGACAAATTTTTCCCAATAACATTTTTGCTTAAACAATGCCTACACAAGTGAAAAATTGTATATGTACTAAGTGCAAATTATTCAGATTAAAGTTATTTTGCATTAAAAGTTGTTTATTTTTGAAAATAAGTCCTAGGAGAAGCCAATTTTGTTCAATTCAAAAATATGGGTACTTGTGATATAGCTCAGTTGGTAAATCAGTTGAGCTGATATCCGTGAGTTCGAGCCCCAGAGTAAACATCGATCACAGTTGTTCCAGATAGGTAATATCTAGTGGCAATATCTGGAGCGCCAACTGCATCGAGAATCGAAACAAAAAAAAGGATTTTGAACCTTCATTCAGAAATTTTTTTTGTGAACTCAATTACTGTAGCAAGCAAATTCTTCTGAACCATAAGCATAACCATTTTAAGCATTGGGTGAAAATGCATAAAATATTCAGAAATAAAAGTAAAAAATAAGGTTTGCGGTTCAAATAAGGTTTTTTTTCGACTCTTGTAAACTGGATTAAATTTTGAAGAATCTGCATTATTTGTAAATTTTGTAAATAAAATTTCCAGCTGCATTTTTACAAAAGGATAAAAAACAAGTTCTAAAATTATCATTTAATATTCAACATTCATTTAATATTCAATATTTCATAATTAAAATCCTGTAAAACTTTAATTACAGGATTCAAAATCAAAATCTAGATTTTTCAAAAAACAAATTCTTTGAAAGGAATTCAGATCTTATTTTTTATATGTGATTTTCACCAGGTTTGTGTTTCTAATCTGACTTTGATGAATTTAAAGTTTTAATTTTGAATCAGAGGATCAAAGTTATGAAACTCTAATCTCCTTCAATTTGAATCTCTGATGAAATTTTAACATCGATATTTCAATATTGATCATAAAACCTAAATATGAGCATAATCTGAATACAAACCTTGAATTTTAGTTCCAAGTCTGTTCAAGCCAATTGTCATAATCTTGAAGAATTTAAAGATTCTAGAATATTTTAGAAGTTTTCTTTGATTTTTTAACCACGCGTATGGAATGCTCTGGAGTTTCCACACGTTTCCAGTTGTTTGCACGCTCAGAAAGTTCCAGAATCATCTTCATTTGTCAGAAGCTTGCGTGCTCGGAACATTCCAGAACGTTCGGTGCGCCTATAAAAAGTGTCTCGCGCAGACTTAGAGTTCAGTTATGATTCAAAATTCGTGGTTGTTAGTTTTGCCATAAAGTAAACCTTCCAAGTTTAGTGAATTGTTAGAAATATGTGATTTGAAGAGTAAAAAATAAAAAGAAGTTAAGCTGAAGTGATTTCTGTACCTTCTTTTAAGACCAAACCTAAATTACAGTCCACATTGCTCAAACAAAGTCTGAATTCTGCATTTTGAACCCAAGTTCTAGGCCTGAATCTAAATTCCGAATAAGAAATCCTATGAATTTGAAAACAAAAAGCGAAATTCGTATCAGAACCCTTGACCAGAAATCTTTTATTTGAATTTGAATTTATGGTTTTCAACATGATTTTTTTTTCAATTATTTATTCGTGATTGAAGTTGAAAAATTTTAATAAAATCGTGAATGACGAAATTTTTACATATTTTTTATTTTCTGGACTCATGAAACTTTCTTATAATTCAACTCTACACATAAATTGAGAATTAAAATTTCAGATCCAAATCTTGAAAGTGGTTTGAATTTCAAATTGGATCAAGTATCCGGTCTTGGCAAATCCAGGCAATTTTATCCTGAAACCTTGCGAAATAAGGGCATATTTTTTCAAGTTTTTCTTAAAAATCCGTCCAATATACAGGCAAATTTCGGAATTATTCCTCTAAAATAAAAAAGAAAAACCCACGGAATACTGTTTTTAATGTAGAGAAATGAATCCAACTTAGGTGAAATTTCAGGGACTAGATAAGAAAAAATCGATGTTGAAAAACATGCGAAAAAAATTCGCCTTGTCTCCCGGTGAGACTTGAACCCACATCTTGCGCCTCTCCGGGGCCCATGTATTGACATTCTACTACAGGAGACCAACCTGGCGTATGAATATTATACTGGTTGAGTGTCGATGCCTATCGGAATGAAGGGAATAGTTCTCCCATGTGATCATAATCATTTTTCTTGGTCTATTTCTATTCCCATCATTTCATCTTACGGTAGTTGGAATCAAGTTTGGACATTTTTAAGCACGGCGAGATTTGCATTTCTCTACAAAAAAAGTTTCGCTGACTGAATGTTTGAGTCAAGACCCATCTCTGGGTCGCAATTAAAAAAAAAAGAAAAAAAAGGTTTTTAATTTTTATTCGAAACACATCAGGCGATTCAGAATCATTAGAAAAGTCAGGCTTCCAAAAAATCGTTTGTGTTTTTTTGATAAAATTTGATTAAAAAAAATATTTGGAGACAAGATACATGATTCTAAAGACTCAATTGAAATTTTCGTTTGATTATGCAAATAGAGTGAGTAAATCTGGTCCAAATCCGTGTAATCTTGTACGCTTAGTCTAACTTTATTTGGATTCAATATTTGGGACTCAATTACTATCAACAAGTGAGAAATTTTTTGAAAAACTGTTGTAGAATTGTGGTCCTTTAATGAGATTTTTAGGTTTTGGAATCAAGACTGTTACACTATTGTTACTCTTGAATCATTTACATAGTTCATCAAAATTTGATTAGAAAATTCAAATTTTATGTTAGTACAAAATTTCACTTAGCATCTTCGGATCTCCATGGGGGGGGGGGGGTTAACCCCCAACCCCCCCCCCCCCCTCCCCGTTCCTACGGCCATGGTTGTGGCTCATCTTGTCAACTTCACGCTTAGCGGTTTACATCATTTGATTCAGCAATAAGTTTTACACCCGATTAAATGTTGTTTTTTGCATCTGTCAAATTAAAATTCTCGATTGTAAGAATGTACTCTTCAAAGAAAGTGCATGAGTTTAGGGGAAATAGGGGTGGTTGTGGCTCTTTTCATCAACCTCACGCTTAGCGGTGTACATCATTGGATTCAGCAATGAATTTAAATTCCTGTCCAATAATTTTTGTGCATTTTGCACTCGATTTAGCAACAAATGTCAAATGTAATTTGGTATGTGAGTTGCTTGATTATCACAGTGAAATTCGTGCATAAATTTAAAAAAAAATCTAGGGGAAGTTGGGGATATTTAGCCGTTTCTATTCATTCTAATGCAAAAAAGCGACACTTTAAGCTAGAGGATGAATAAATCTACCAAAAATGATCACTCATGAAGAAAAATTGTTGGATTTCACTTTGTTTGACTGTATTTCTTTAAAAAAAAATTCTTACGATTAGGGGAAAAGAGGTGAAATGAGCCATTAACCGTAGTAAAAACAAAAATTGGAGAACACCAATCGATTCAGCTGACATTTTCAGATAAATAAGTATGGTTTATATGACTTTTTTGTAGCAAGGTAGATTGCTACAATTTGAATTATACCTTTACACGCTTACGTTCATGAATTTTAAACCGATAACCTTCGAAGATAATTAAAATTTTGTTATTTTTTTGGTAATATTGTTTAGGAGCCCCCCCCCCCCACCCCCCTCCTATTTCGGATTGAAGAGGAGCGGTTTGGAAGTGTTAAAAAAACTATTTACGGTCTTCAAAACGGCTTTACATCTAATTTTACGTCGATCAGTTCAATAGTTTCCGAAAATTTTTCGAATTGTGTCATATTTGTAATAATCTTGTACGGGAGCCCTCCCCCTCCTTTAAGTCAGAGCGGTTTTAAAATATTTTACAAAGTATCTCTGACTCAAAAACTCTTACAAACCAAACTTCACATTGATCGGTTTAGTAGATTTCAAGTCTTTAGGAAACAGACCGATAGACAGACAGACAAACATTCATTTTTATATAGATAAGTGCCCCCCCCCCCTCCCTTTCCTACAAAATCGTTTGTAAATACCATAATCGGCCCAAATACATCAAAATCTGTCCATAATAAATAACGGAATTTTTAAAAATACGTTTGTGTGGAAAATTACTAATAAATCGTATGAATTATGTCATATTTTCAGTAAATTTTGTATGGGAGCCTCCTATTATATAAACCATCTCCGGCCCCAAAAACTATCAGCTGCCAACTTTGACGATGATCGGTTCAGTAGTTTCCGAGTCTATAGGGAACAGACAGACAGACACACATTTTGTTTTATATATTGGGCCATATTTTATGAAAAATTGGGATTGATGTTTTCGACTCTGTAGGGAACAGACAGAAAACATTCAAAGTGATAAAAGAAGGATTTCAAATTTGTTCCGGCACAATCATTTTCAATCTTTAATCAAGATCGAAAATATCAGACAACAAAAATCCAAATCATCAAAGATTTTAATATCCATTAAGAATTGATATCTAGTTGAGATGAAATCATATTGTTGAACCTCAATCTGTTTGGTTTTGTTCTAATATTTTTTCTACAATCTTAATATCATTTCCTTTGATAGCAGATGATTATAAATAGACTAATTTACTCCTTTTTTGAGAAAAGCGGGGGCGCAACGAGCGAGGTGGTTAGATCAAGTGGAGCGTGATCTGGCGAACGTGGGGTGCCCGAGAAATTGGAGAACGGTTGCCATGGACCGAGTGAATTATGTTCGTCAAGTTATGTCGTGAGACGGTATACTACGTAAATAAATAAATAATTTTGAGAAAAGATGTTTGTATTCCAGAAAAAAAACAACATTTTATTATAACTTAACTTTCGCCTCATATAAAATCTCTGATGTGTACCCAACAGACTTCTTGTATGTGTGTGTACCACAAGCCCTATCAACCACTAAAACCAATGGGCTGGCCTAGATAATAGCCACTTAGTAGGATTTCATGCAATCTTTCTACACATAAAAAATAATGATTATTACGTGTACTTGAAAATGGTTGCATTTAAAAAAAATCCACCCGTTATATGTAAAACACAAAAATTTCATTTGTTTCATTAAAAATTAACTAGAAAATCAATTAGAGAAACATGAGCTATCAAAGAACGAAAGAACATAAGCCGTAAATATCATGAAAATTTCGAAAAAGATACAACGGCTCACCGACAGGACTTGAACCTGCAATCTCCGCTTCGGTACAACGGCGCGTTAGCCAATTCCACCACGGTGAACGTGATGGAACCGGCGAACACGAGCAATCGAGCTCTGCCGATCAACTGCTGGACCTTCTATCGAAACACCATGTATATCCCGCATGTGATCTTTCCCTCTATTGATCTCTCTTGTTTCTCTAACCCCACCCATCGACTCGACTCGACTTTGTTTCGATAGAAGGTCCAGCAGTTGATCGGCAGAGCTCGATTGCTCGTGTTCGCCGGTTCCATCACGTTCACCGTGGTGGAATTGGCTAACGCGCCGTTGTACCGAAGCGGAGATTGCAGGTTCAAGTCCTGTCGGTGAGCCGTTGTATCTTTTTCGAAATTTTCATGATATTTACGGCTTATGTTCTTTCGTTCTTTGATAGCTCATGTTTCTCTAATTTCTTTCATCACATATGAAAATGTGATCATTTTCAGGTACAAAGATGTACCAAGCGATTTCATAACATCAGTATTGAGAAAATCAATATTATAGCAAATATCCTGAAACAAAAAGGAGTTTAACATTTACTGTAGTTTTAAAGGTCGAAGGTATTTTTTCCGTTCTGTAGAACAATGGTAAATGTCATTCTCCCTTTTGTTACAGGACATTTGCTTTAATTTCATAAGTTTTTCTATTTAATTTTAAACAAATCAGGTGAAAATTACCTGCAATCAATACTAGGTATCAGAAATGAAACGTCAGCAAATTTTATTTTGTTATTTATCCTGTTTTTCGAATTGTGATCGAAAAAATACTCGGTGATCGACATTGTGGCGGCTAGGGCAGTTGTTAACCGTGGTAAACAAAATGCGCGCATTTGGCGGACAAATATTTCGTCACTACAGCAGGAGTTTTAATTCAACTTGAAGGAAGATGGTTTGATTTGCGGTCGCCCGGTGTTAAATGCGACTCCTCTTAGTTCCCAGGAGCCCCAGCAACAATTGCGATTTGAGGTTGTGGAATCATGATAAAAATTAGATATATGTACTTAGTAAGAAAATTTGAAGTTTTCATTTTTTCATTGAATAAAGTAATTGAACGAGTTCAACCTCATGTTATCAAACAGTAATAAATACGCATGTGAAAGTTGTTTTCTCAGCAAAACGCGCAATATTTGAGTTAAACTACATCGAACAACGAATACAGTTTTATGATAACTGTTTCTAAAGTTGTTTTCGAACATTTTTAGTGGAATCCAGAGTAAACAGAGTTCGATAACCCAAAAATATATTTCCTTTTATTTCTAAGCGCTTTTCATCCTAGCTTTTACTTTCCTCCTTTTTATCAAAAGAAAAATAAATTTAGTTCAAAATCGAGGGTTCCATTTCTTTGACAATAAATACAAGTCAAAAATTCAAGAAAAAGGCACGGTCAATCAATCCTTGCACGTGCCTCCCTCCCTATGACGACCTGAAGATGGTTATAGTCTTTTTAGGGGATTAGAATTTCCACATGCAAGCCGGGAAAAAATCGATACCTAACGATACGAATCAACGAACGAGAGGAAGGCGCCATCCAGCCAGAACAGGCGACAAGAAAGAAAACAAAATCATTCTTAGGGCAAGGTGCTGCCCGTCCAACGCCACAAATCGAGGTCAATCGCACCCGGGAAAGGGGGGATGATTGCGTAACAACCGCCGACTCGACCGCCTCCATTTCTTCCTCCGGAGGGTTACGGAAACCGAGTTCGGGTTCAGCGCTGGCGGCCTCTGTTCCAATAAATAATTAATGCAGCAATATACCCTGAAAGTTGAACCGGGAGCCAGGGAGCCAACCAGCCTGCCGGATTCAACTGACTCAAGGTTTCCCGGTGTTGGAAATGTGTTGTGAAAATCCATTTAGACATATGGCTTCTGGCTGAGTCAACAGCCGAGTTGGGTGCTCGTTTCTAAAGCGTTTTAAAGATTTCCACTGTCTGAAACGCATAGTTTGGCGAGGGATTTTTTTTTAAATAAACTAATCCAGCTTAGAGGGTTTAAAATTGTGCAGTTAAAAATAGAGCTTCCCTCCGCAACGGGACCACTTCTAAAACCTGTAATGAAAAAAGTCATTAGCTGTTGAAGCATACACAATATAATGATGCAGCCTCGGAGGGAAATTTTCCACAAAAGCCAACGACGAAGTCGGGGATAATGCTTGAATTTGCTTGGGCAAGCGAAGCGTGTGCAATGCACCATTATGGCGGGAAAAATGAGCCAGAAATTCAGTGCCACTTTATTATTGTGCTATGTATTTTTCTCTACTTAGATAAAGGTGTGTCGCACTCTCTTCCTGCCGTCCCGAGGTAGAAAGTGTGGTTAGGAGGATTTATCCGATTTTTTTCCAAAACGAACCAAAAACTGGAACTGCAGGGATTTAAAAATGCATACAGGTGCGGTGGGTGCGGTGCCATTTATTTGCACATTAACACGAGATGTATTTTTAAAGTTTGTAGACGCAAATCATTTTTGGATTAGAATGTTGAGCTTTAAACTTGAAATCAAGAATAAAATTTATGTGTTTCTAAATAAAATAGCTATTTCCAAAAAAAAAATCAAAATAAGTAAGATTGTTTTGAAAAAAAATGTTGAACATAAAAAAGGCAAAAAGTCGATATTGTATCCTAAAAACGAAGATTGAAAAATTTCTCAAAATTGTCAAAATTGGCAAAATTGTCAAAATTGTCAAAATTGTCAAAATTGTCAAAATTGTCAAAATTGTCAAAATTGTCAAAATTGTCAAAATTGTCAAAATTGTCAAAATTGTCAAAATTGTCAAAATTGTCAAAATTGTCAAAATTGTCAAAATTGTCAAAATTGTCAAAATTGTCAAAATTGTCAAAATTGTCAAAATTGTCAAAATTGTCAAAATTGTCAAAATTGTCAAAATTGTCAAAATTGTCAAAATTGTCAAAATTGTCAAAATTGTCAAAATTGTCAAAATTGTCAAAATTGTCAAAATTGTCAAAATTGTCAAAATTGTCAAAATTGTCAAAATTGTCAAAATTGTCAAAATTGTCAAAATTGTCAAAATTGTCAAAATTGTCAAAATTGTCAAAATTGTCAAAATTGTCAAAATTGTCAAAATTGTCAAAAT
Organism: Uranotaenia lowii; assembly: GCF_029784155.1. NCBI lineage: Eukaryota > Metazoa > Arthropoda > Insecta > Diptera > Culicidae > Uranotaenia > Uranotaenia lowii. The sequence continues at coordinate 205,432,569 of NC_073691.1, read as the reverse complement.
TGTCAAAATTGTCAAAATTGTCAAAATTGTCAAAATTGTCAAAATTGTCAAAATTGTCAAAATTGTCAAAATTGTCAAAATTGTCAAAATTGTCAAAATTGTCAAAATTGTCAAAATTGTCAAAATTGTCAAAATTGTCAAAATTGTCAAAATTGTCAAAATTGTCAAAATTGTCAAAATTGTCAAAATTGTCAAAATTGTCAAAATTGTCAAAATTGTCAAAATTGTCAAAATTGTCAAAATTGTCAAAATTGTCAAAATTGTCAAAATTGTCAAAATTGTCAAAATTGTCAAAATTGTCAAAATTGTCAAAATTGTCAAAATTGTCAAAATTGTCAAAATTGTCAAAATTGTCAAAATTGTCAAAATTGTCAAAATTGTCAAAATTGTCAAAATTGTCAAAATTGTCAAAATTGTCAAAATTGTAAAAATTGTCAAAATTGTCAAAATTGTCAAAATTGTCAAAATTGTCAAAATTGTCAAAAATGCCAAATTGTCAAAATTGTCAAAATTGTCAAAATTGTCAAAATTGTCAAAATTGTCAAAATTGTCAAAATTGTCAAAATTGTCAAAATTGTCAAAATTGTCAAAATTGTCAAAATTGTCAAAATTGTCAAAATTGTCAAAATTGTCAAAATTGTCAAAATTGTCAAAATTGTCAAAATTGTCAAAATTGTCAAAATTGTCAAAATTGTCAAAATTGTCAAAATTGTCAAAATTGTCAAAATTGTCAAAATTGTCAAAATTGTCAAAATTGTCAAAATTGTCAAAATTGTCAAAATTGTCAAAATTGTCAAAATTGTCCAAATTGTCAAAATTGTCAAAATTGTCAAAATTGTCAAAATTGTCAAAATTGTCAAAATTGTCAAAATTGTCAAAATTGTCAAAATTGTCAAAATTGTCAAAATTGTCAAAATTGTCAAAATTGTCAAAATTGTCAAAATTGTCAAAATTGTCAAAATTGTCAAAATTGTCAAAATTGTCAAAATTGTCAAAATTGTCAAAATTGTCAAAATTGTCAAAATTGTCAAAATTGTCAAAACTGTCAAAATTGTCAAAATTGTCAAAATTGTCAAAATTGTCAAAATTGTCAAAATTGTCAAAATTGTCAAAATTGTCAAAATTGTCAAAATTGTCAAAATTGTCAAAATTGTCAAAATTGTCAAAATTGTCAAAATTGTCAAAATTGTCAAAATTGTCAAAATTGTCAAAATTGTCAAAATTGTCAAAATTGTCAAAATTGTCAAAATTGTCAAAATTGTCAAAATTGTCAAAATTGTCAAAATTGTCAAAATTGTCAAAATTGTCAAAATTGTCAAAATTGTCAAAATTGTCAAAATTGTCAAAATTGTCAAAATTGTCAAAATTGTCAAAATTGTCAAAATTGTCAAAATTGTCAAAATTGTCAAAATTGTCAAAATTGTCAAAATTGTCAAAATTGTCAAAATTGTCAAAATTGTCAAAATTGTCAAAATTGTCAAAATTGTCAAAATTGTCAAAATTGTCAAAATTGTCAAAATTGTCAAAATTGTCAAAATTGTCAAAATTGTCAAAATTGTCAAAATTGTCAAAATTGTCAAAATTGTCAAAATTGTCAAAATTGTCAAAATTGTCAAAATTGTCAAAATTGTCAAAATTGTCAAAATTGTCAAAATTGTCAAAATTGTCAAAATTGTCAAAATTGTCAAAATTGTCAAAATTGTCAAAATTGTCAAAATTGTCAAAATTGTCAAAATTGTCAAAATTGTCAAAATTGTCAAAATTGTCAAAATTGTCAAAATTGTCAAAATTGTCAAAATTGTCAAAATTGTCAAAATTGTCAAAATTGTCAAAATTGTCAAAATTGTCAAAATTGTCAAAATTGTCAAAATTGTCAAAATTGTCAAAATTGTCAAAATTGTCAAAATTGTCAAAATTGTCAAAATTGTCAAAATTGTCAAAATTGTCAAAATTGTCAAAATTGTCAAAATTGTCAAAATTGTCAAAATTGTCAAAATTGTCAAAATTGTCAAAATTGTCAAAATTGTCAAAATTGTCAAAATTGTCAAAATTGTCAAAATTGTCAAAATTGTCAAAATTGTCAAAATTGTCAAAATTATCAAAATTGTCAAAATTGTCAAAATTGTCAAAATTGTCAAAATTGTCAAAATTGTCAAAATTGTCAAAATTGTCAAAATTGTCAAAATTGTCAAAATTGTCAAAATTGTCAAAATTGTCAAAATTGTCAAAATTGTCAAAATTGTCAAAATTGTCAAAATTGTCAAAATTGTCAAAATTGTCAAAATTGTCAAAATTGTCAAAATTGTCAAAATTGTCAAAATTGTCAAAATTGTCAAAATTGTCAAAATTGTCAAAATTGTCAAAATTGTCAAAATTGTCAAAATTGTCAAAATTGTCAAAATTGTCAAAATTGTCAAAATTGTCAAAATTGTCAAAATTGTCAAAATTGTCAAAATTGTCAAAATTGTCAAAATTGTCAAAATTGTCAAAATTGTCAAAATTGTCAAAATTGTCAAAATTGTCAAAATTGTCAAAATTGTCAAAATTGTCAAAATTGTCAAAATTGTCAAAATTGTCAAAATTGTCAAAATTGTCAAAATTGTCAAAATTGTCAAAATTTTCAAAATTGTCAAAATTGTCAAAATTGTCAAAATTGTCCAAATTGTCCAAATTGTCAAAATTGTCCAAATTGTGAAAATTGTGTCAAAATTGTGTCAAAATTGTCAGAATTTTCATCTTCCTAATGTGCTGATGTAGGTTTTTGCTATCTTTCACCCAAAACAAACCAAAGGAAAAACAAATAAAACCGAGAGATAAATAATAACAGCTTCCCCCCAAAATGGCGCTGTCATAAAAGGAAAACAAATCAAATTAACCCAGATTCAATGAACGGTTGGAGCAAGCGAGTGAATCCTAAACTAGATGAATAACAGTCCCGGCAGTCGGCAGTCTTAACGTGCTTCCTATTGAGGGGAGAAAAATAAACTACCCAACCGGAAAAAATCAAACAAAAAAAACAGATAGTAGCGAAAAATTCTACTCTCATGAGGCGGAGGCTGGGGAAGGATTTGATCTGCGAACTTTCGGAAAAAGAAAACGGTCAAATTTCGAAAACCTAACCAACCAGCCAGAGCAATGCGGGAAACCCGAATGGAGGGAAAACTTAAAGAAAAAATAAAAATAAAAATAAATAAAACAACGAAGCACCCCCAGCCTCGTTGCTCGAATCTCGTTTCCAGCGAAAAGTTTCGAGGGAAAGTTCTTGCCGAAAAATGTAAAAAAACGAACGACACAAACGACATTCATGCGAACCGAGGCAAATCGATAAACGCCATTCAAGGTTTTGCTTTTCTTCTGCTATCTACCCTTTACACGTCTTTTTTCTATGAGAATTTGTACCTAAAATGTATTTAACGTTTTGTTCTTTCACGAAATGTGACACCGTGTCACCTCGCGAAGGTGACAGAATATCTTGTCCTTCCTGAGAAGATTATACCTATAGAGAGCGATTAAACTACTCCCGATTCGAGTGCAACGATCCATGCTGAAACGGAAAATGTTGTTTTTCGGTGTCTTCCGACGCCCAAAGGTAAATAAATTCTCACCACGTGTCTGTTGGGGCGGAAAATGTTGACAAGACTGGGACAAGGTCAATATGTTTGTTTCAAATCGATTAATCTTAGTTAAGCGTGCTGCCCGAATCGTCCGTCGAAACTGTTTGATCTTTTGGTTTAGCTCTTTTGTGTTGTTACAGAGGTACAAATTATGTCTTTGACCGTAGCCGGACTTAAAAAGCTACGAAAGCAATGACAGCGGTTAGTGGATTGAAACCAAAACAAACCGGTAACTATACGCAATGAAGAAAAAAAATGGAGAGAAAAATACAACGGTTAAAAGTATGCAGTAAAAAAAAACAAACATAACGAGGAAAACCAAAACAGAGAGTGGAGATTGAAAAATCTTGATCACTCTCTGAGAGAATACGTAAAAAAAACTCGATGAAACTTCTCACATGAAAAAGCCTCTCACGCAATGTCAGTGAGATCGCTATGCGCATCGTGGGTGTTGAGTGTTGTTTTCAAAAGCTGCTTGTTGCTGTGTTGCTTGTTTTTTTTATTGGCTGAAATTTGTGTGCTCGATGTACTTTTGTAAAAAAAACACCACATGGTTAGGAAGTTTATTGAAACTGTGGGAAATTCATTTTACAAATCTATAAAACTTTGACTGTAATGCCCACGATATAGAAATTTCCGGGTTAAAAAAATCAAATCATAGCTGAAAAACTTAAAACCTGATAAATATGAAATTCTCTTCGATACCATTAAAGGGCACAATCTACTGAAAGAAATCTTCTCAATAACAGTATAGGTTGAAGTAAAAATAAGAAGTTTCTGTCTCTGGATGTCGTTTTTTGACACAGTTTTGTTTTATAACATAATGGGATTGATGCGGAATAATTGAAAGATAAATTTTGAACAGGTCTCAGAGTTTAAAACCTCCTTTAATGTTTTAATGTCGATACCCCCAATTTTCATGTTGAGGGAATCGAAGTAAAAACATTTTTAAGAACTTTTAAATACTAAGACCGGCTTAAAATTCAACTTTTCACTATTCCTCGTCAATCCGACCGTGTTAGAAAGTCAAAGTGTTTATCTTTTTTAAGTTGTTGACAAAATAACATTTTTCATTTTTTTTCTGAAGTGTACCGCGACGATAACTTACGAAAAGCTTGGTCGAGCTTTGTGAAATGAATGTTTTTAAATTTTAAATTTCTTCATACACTTTTTTCAAAATATTATTGAGATAAATTATGAACTTAAACACATTGTGCACGTATATGTTCTCATTATTTTGATTAAGTTTCAGTTTATTCACAATCGATGAATCTGATTGCGGTTAGCTCAATTTCACTGAGTCAGATGCATTTGTTTCTGCAAAATTTAATGAAATTGCGTCAGAGTGCATTTTGCATAGTTTTAAATTTAAATTGATTGAAAGCGTATCAGAGTGCATCTTGAGTTAAACGTCATTTTTTATACACGCTACGAACGTTAAACAAAATTGGTGAGAAATTTTTACCTTTTCCGGAAATAGGTAGTACTGTTGTTTGTAGAAAGAATGTCTGTTGGAATTTATATGAAAAATCTTGGGAGTTGGGTATCTACTTTTTTGGCTTAATTTTCGCTTGAAGATAAAGAACAAGTGCTTTGACCAATAAAAATTGTTCATAAATAATTAATTTTATAATAAGAATCTTGTGAATATTTTAAAACCAGCTCAAGATCGATTGCACACCGAGTGTGCAGTGGAATTTTTGTGCCTTTATCGGAACAACCATTCATTGTGAGTTTACTATTGCTCGGAAAAATTATATCCCTATACCAATAGAATCCGCAAAGTTTTGGCCAAATGAATGGAGAATTGATCCTGATGAAAACAAAATCAACAACATAACAGTAAAGTAAAGTAGTAGGAGTTCGATTGTCGCAAAAAGGCCTCCGTTTCGAATGGGTTGAACTCAAATTCTTCAGAATTATTCCAAAATTTATTTTATATTTGTGTTTTCTGCTGGTTTATGTTGCCTAACTGACTCTAATTAAATATAAAATTTAAATTTAGAATCAATAATTGAAACCTTGAAACTGCTATCACCTGCAGTGTGAATCCTTAATTAAATTCTCACATCCAAAATGAAATTCTCACCTTGATATGTTTATCTTGATTATAAAATTTAACGTAGAGCTGATTTTTTTTTAATTTAAATTTCGGATCTGAATCCTGTCATTAAAACCTGAGTTCAAAATCTGAATTCCGAATCTGACAATTTTTTTAAATATAAGTTCCAGATAAGAATTTCTTTTGGTCATGAACCAACAAGCGAAATTTGTATCAAAACTCCAACTAGTAATCTCTTATAAAGATTCTGAGTTTTCTTCAGTTATTCATTTGAAATTAAATTTGTAAATCTTAATAAAAATGGCTAATGATGAAATTGTTTCAGATGTTTCAAATCTGGATCTCCAGTTTGAAACATTCTTTAGTTTCAATTTTGCAAAAGAATCAAATTTGAACTGTAGTAATAGGTAATAGTTGTAAATTTTTTTTTCACATTCTGCAATGATAAGTTTTGAATATGGAAAGTGCATATAGTCAATGTTTAAAATGCAAAACCGAGGTTCGAACCAATTTTTTTTCTTGATGATGATCCAAACTGGATTCCAACAACATAAAAACTTGATAAATAATCCGAAATCTGATCACAGACATGAAATTTCGGGTTATTTTTCCCAATATTCGACAAAATCAAAATTATTTATTAAAAATAAAGAAGAAGGCTTTCGAAAACCTGTTCTTTAAATCAAAACGAATCAGTCAATTTTAAATCATATTTTAGGTTCCCAAAAAATCGTTCGTGTTAATTTTGACGAAATTCCCTTTAAAAAAAATGGAAGTCATAAACTTATGAATAAGCTTGCCAGAACTTTTTCAGCCCGTTTCAGACGCACAAATCCGGCCTATTTTATATAAAAACCTGACAACATCCGAGCTTTGATTTCAAAATTGACAACCAAAAATCCAAGCAATATCCGAGAAAATCTGGTCAAAACCCAGGAACTGCTCAACAAAAATTAAGAAAAAAAAATGAAACTCATCAACAGATTCCAAATCGGCTTCCAAAAAACTTTTCATGATTTTTTTTTAACTTGCTCAAAAAAAAAATACAACACTTTTATTTTATTTGCTAAATAAAGTGAATCAATCCGGGCAAAATCCAGGCTTTTTTAAACGAATTCCGAGCAACCGAGCCGGGCCGGAATGTTGTATTAAATATCTGAGCAAACCTGGATAAAAAACGGGAAATCAGGCAACCTTACTCATGAAGTCATTGTAATCTTCGTTTGATTTCGCAAAAAGGTGAACAAAATCGGGAAATCTGACAAGCTTTAATGAAATTCGATATTCGGGACTAAATTTCTATCAACAAGTGATAAACTTTTTGAAAACCTGTAGTAGAATTGTGGACCTGGAATAAGATTTCGAGATTTTGTCGTTATTTGTAAGTCGAGATAATAACTCTTGAATCGAAATTTGATTAAGAATTTGAAATGTTAAGTTTCGGTTTAAAGAAGAACATTTTGCTTAGCAATTTTTGGGAGGGGGGGGGGGTAACCTCAAACTCCCCCCCCCCCTCCCCCGCTTTAACCGTTTCCACGGCAATGGATGTAACCAGGGCCTGACTCATGAGGGGGGGGTTTGGTGACTAATTTTTCCTATGATTTTTTGTCAAACCAAACACGAATAAAGAGTTGTTACTTAAGAGAAGACACGAATGCCATAAGGATAGTAAAGTCGATTAATAACACCTTAGAAAAAGTAACTTTATAAAAGTGGTCCTTAGCCTATAGGATGAGCTAAACTTTTTTTTAATGGAACCTCTAGAAACAA
>NC_073691.1:205349056-205424623 GCF_029784155.1 Uranotaenia lowii | reverse complement strand
TTTTTGTCATTTTTGTCATTTTTGTCATTTTTGTCATTTTTGTCATTTTTGTCATTTTTGTCATTTTTGTCATTTTTGTCATTTTTGTCATTTTTGTCATTTTTGTCATTTTTGTCATTTTTGTCATTTTTGTCATTTTTGTCATTTTTGTCATTTTTGTCATTTTTGTCATTTTTGTCATTTTTGTCATTTTTGTCATTTTTGTCATTTTTGTCATTTTTGTCATTTTTGTCATTTTTGTCATTTTTGTCATTTTTGTCATTTTTGTCATTTTTGTCATTTTTGTCATTTTTGTCATTTTTGTCATTTTTGTCATTTTTGTCATTTTTGTCATTTTTGTCATTTTTGTCATTTTTGTCATTTTTGTCATTTTTGTCATTTTTGTCATTTTTGTCATTTTTGTCATTTTTGTCATTTTTGTCATTTTTGTCATTTTTGTCATTTTGTCATTTTTGTCATTTTTGTCATTTTTGTCATTTTTGTCATTTTTGTCATTTTTGTCATTTTTGTCATTTTTGTCATTTTTGTCATTTTTGTCATTTTTGTCATTTTTGTCATTTTTGTCATTTTTGTCATTTTTGTCATTTTTGTCATTTTTGTCATTTTTGTCATTTTTGTCATTTTTGTCATTTTTGTCATTTTTGTCATTTTTGTCATTTTTGTCATTTTTGTCATTTTTGTCATTTTTGTCATTTTTGTCATTTTTGTCATTTTTGTCATTTTTGTCATTTTTGACATTTTTGTCATTTTTGTCATTTTTGTCATTTTTGTCATTTTTATCATTTTTGTCTTTTTGTCATTTTTTTCATTTTTGTCATTTTTGTCATTTTTGTCATTTTTGTAATTTTTTTCATTTTTGTCATTTTTGTCATTTTTGTCATTTTTGTCATTTTTGTCATTTTTGTCATTTTTGTCATTTTTGTCATTTTTGTCATTTTTGTCATTTTTGTCATTTTTGTCATTTTTGTCATTTTTGTCATTTTTGTCATTTTTGTCATTTTTGTCATTTTTGTCATTTTTGTCATTTTGTCATTTTTGTCATTTTTGTTATTTTTGTCATTTTTGTCATTTTTGTCATTTTTGTCATTTTTGTCATTTTTGTCATTTTTGTCATTTTTGTCATTTTTGTCATTTTTGTCATTTTTGTCATTTTTGTCATTTTTGTCATTTTTGTCATTTTTGTCATTTTTGTCATTTTTAATCATTTTAATCGTTTTTGTCATGTTTGTCATTTTTTGGCATTTTTGTCATTTCTGTCATTTTTGTCATTTTTGTCATTTTTGTCATTTTTGTCATTTTTGTCATTTTTGTCATTTTTGTCATTTTTGTCATTTTTGTCATTTTGTCATTTTTGTCATTTTTGTCATTTTTGTCATTTTTGTCATTTTTGTCATTTTTGTCATTTTTGTCATTTTTGTCATTTTTGTCATTTTTGTCATTTTTGTCATTTTTGTCATTTTTGTCATTTTTGTCATTTTTGTCATTTTTGTCATTTTTGTCATTTTTGTCATTTTTGTCATTTTTGTCATTTTTGTCATTTTTGTCATTTTTGTCATTTTTGTCATTTTTGTCATTTTTGTCATTTTTGTCATTTTTGTCATTTTTGTCATTTTTGTCATTTTTGTCATTTTTGTCATTTTTGTCATTTTTGTCATTTTTGTCATTTTTGTCATTTTTGTCATTTTTGTCATTTTTGTCATTTTTGTCATTTTTGTCATTTTTGTCATTTTTGTCATTTTTGTCATTTTTGTCATTTTTGTCATTTTTGTCATTTTTGTCATTTTTGTCATTTTTGTCATTTTTGTCATTTTTGTCATTTTTGTCATTTTTGTCATTTTTGTCATTTTTGTCATTTTTGTCATTTTTGTCATTTTTGTCATTTTTGTCATTTTTGTCATTTTGTCATTTTTGTCATTTTGTCATTTTTGTCATTTTTGTCATTTTTGTCATTTTTGTCATTTTTGTCATTTTTGTCATTTTTGTCATTTTTGTCATTTTTGTCATTTTTGTCATTTTTGTCATTTTTGTCATTTTTGTCATTTTTGTCATTTTTGTCATTTTTGTCATTTTTGTCATTTTGTCATTTTTGTCATTTTTGTCATTTTTGTCATTTTTGTCATTTTTGTCATTTTTGTCATTTTTGTCATTTTTGTCATTTTTGTCATTTTTGTCATTTTTGTCATTTTTGTCATTTTGTCATTTTTGTCATTTTTGTCATTTTTGTCATTTTTGTCATTTTTGTCATTTTTGTCATTTTTGTCATTTTTGTCATTTTTGTCATTTTTGTCATTTTTGTCATTTTTGTCATTTTTGTCATTTTTGTCATTTTTGTCATTTTTGTCATTTTTGTCATTTTTGTCATTTTTGTCATTTTTGTCATTTTTGTCATTTTGTCATTTTTGTCATTTTTGTCATTTTTGTCATTTTTGTCATTTTTGTCATTTTTGTCATTTTTGTCATTTTTGTCATTTTTGTCATTTTTGTCATTTTTGTCATTTTTGTCATTTTTGTCATTTTTGTCATTTTTGTCATTTTTGTCATTTTTGTAATTTTTGTCATTTTTGTCATTTTTGTCATTTTTGTCATTTTTGTCATTTTTGTCATTTTTGTCATTTTTGTCATTTTTGTCATTTTTGTCATTTTTGTCATTTTTGTCATTTTTGTCATTTTTGTCATTTTTGTCATTTTTGTCATTTTTGTCATTTTTGTCATTTTTGTCATTTTTGTCATTTTTGTCATTTTTGTCATTTTTGTCATTTTTGTCATTTTTGTCATTTTTGTCATTTTTGTCATTTTTGTCATTTTTGTCATTTTTGTCATTTTTGTCATTTTTGTCATTTTTGTCATTTTGTCATTTTTGTCATTTTTGTCATTTTTGTCATTTTTGTCATTTTTGTCATTTTTGTCATTTTTGTCATTTTTGTCATTTTTGTCATTTTTGTCATTTTTGTCATTTTTGTCATTTTTGTCATTTTTGTCATTTTTGTCATTTTTGTCATTTTTGTCATTTTTGTCATTTTTGTCATTTTTGTCATTTTTGTCATTTTTGTCATTTTTGTCATTTTTGTCATTTTTGTCATTTTTGTCATTTTTGTCATTTTTGTCATTTTTGTCATTTTTGTCATTTTTGTCATTTTTGTCATTTTTGTCATTTTTGTCATTTTTGTCATTTTTGTCATTTTTGTCATTTTTGTCATTTTTGTCATTTTTGTCATTTTTGTCATTTTTGTCATTTTTGTCATTTTTGTCATTTTTGTCATTTTTGTCATTTTTGTCATTTTTGTCATTTTTGTCATTTTTGTCAGTTTTGTCATTTTTGTCATTTTTGTCATTTTTGTCATTTTTGTCATTTTTGTCATTTTTGTCATTTTTGTCATTTTTGTCATTTTTGTCATTTTCGTCATTTTCGTCATTTTTGTCATTTTTGTCATTTTTGTCATTTTTGTCATTTTTGTCATTTTTGTCATTTTTGTCATTTTTGTCATTTTTGTCATTTTTGTCATTTTTGTCATTTTTGTCATTTTTGTCATTTTTGTCATTTTTGTCATTTTTGTCATTTTTGTCATTTTTGTCATTTTTGTCATTTTTGTCATTTTTGTCATTTTTGTCATTTTTGTCATTTTTGTCATTTTTGTCATTTTTGTCATTTTTGTCATTTTTGTCATTTTTGTCATTTTTGTCATTTTTGTCATTTTTGTCATTTTTGTCATTTTTGTCATTTTTGTCATTTTTGTCATTCTTTTTTATTTTTTTTTTCATTTTTGACATTTTTGTCATTTTTGTCATTCTTGTTTTCTTTTTTCTTGTTTTGTTAATTTGGATATTTTTTTAATTTTTTTTTGTTCTTTTCTCATTTTTGTCTTTTTTTTTTGTTTGTTTTGTCATTTTTGTAATTTTCGCGATTTGTGTCATTTTTGTCATTTTTGTCATTTTTGTCATTTTTTATTGTGATTTCGAAGGTCCAACAGCCATAAAATAAACAATCATTAGTTCATGTTGCAATAGTTTGACAGAACCGTTCCAGCCTGACGGGTTCCTACAAACTATCAGATCATCATTATTTATTTTCTTTCTTATTACTCCAGTCACAATTTGTTGGAATGGTGCATGTTGCTGGTATGGGTGAAATACATTTTTTTGTTCTTTTACTCTTTCGATTGCTCGATTAAAATTTACCGACTAGTAATGCTTCGTCTCTTAATATTTACAGTAAACAACAGCTATTGCATATTGACATAGTATTTTTGTGTGTTTCTTCAGATAAATTAGTTTTCTGTATACAACCATGATTGTATGATAACAATTCAACATAATTATCCATTCCGTTTGCTTCGTGGAACAAAAACTTGGAATCTTTCCCTTATTCAGTCAATCGAGCATTGGTCACTAGCCCGGAAGAAGATGCATTTTTTTTAAATATTATTTCAAGTACTGTTTCTATATTTCCAAAGGTTGAGTGAGAGGCAAAAAATAGGAAACTAAAGAGATAAATTATTAGGCTAAATTGCAAAATGAACTCCCTGTTCGTTGTCACATCGGTTTTTAGTTGATTGTTCTTTTTGTTATTTTTGTTTTGCTTCGATGAATGGGACCTGAAAGTCACACGATCTGGAAACTGCGACTGCAACTGCGTTTGGATTTCATTGGGGCGGAAATTTTTTCAGCATGACTCTCCCGGTTCGGTTATTTGCAGCCTACGATTGCAGTTGGATCAAATCGGCTTCTCTAGGTTCATAAGTTTGGGCTCGCTTGTTTTACTTCGTTTCGCTTTCTATCAGCTGAGATGACATGGCCGGTTCACTGGGTTGGTAATTTGGGATCAAATCCAGCCGTTGCCTTTGCCGTTTTTCTCCAATCTAAGTAAAGGGATGATAAAAAATGTTTTTAATTTTTTTTAAGTTACAAGACGTTACACTGAATAATATCATTGAGATTAAGAACCAAATTTTGCGCTAGGTTCAATCTACTCACCAACTGTCTCAAAATGGCATTCATCGCAAATCGCATTCCCTGCTCAAACTGCTCGTGGCCGTTGTAAGATGGCACAGGTTCCTCTCGAATGATGAGCCCATTGTCCAGCATACCGTCATCAGCTAAGGTTCTCAGCTCTGGTGCAAGATCTAAACTTTTGCTACGTTCCATCAGCTTGAGGTAAGGTAGAGGAGGAACCGGACTGTCGTTTGAAGATCCTCCACCGGATTCTATCTCACCACCGATGAGGGCGAGACCCCCGGCCGGAAGCGGATGCGACGATCGTTTTCCATGGCCACCGTAACAGGCGTGACCGAATGCTGCACAGCCCCCTGTGGATGTGTGTAAGAAATTTTAGGATTTTCCAGTTTATCAAAATCATAAATAAACATGTCAACTTGTTACACAAAAATCGATAGCTCTATTAATTTGATTTTTTTTCCTCAGAAGTAATTTTTGTAAAGGACATACATCGCCTTGACTGATTAACATCCCATCTCCACGTTCTTTCTCACCTCTATTCTCAATTGAAACTTTTTACATATCGACTTAAAGGGTGTTCACGATGAAATTGCCACACACAAAATTGATTCGCAAAATTCGAGTTTTCATCCGATTGCCATCCAATTTTCAGGGATGGAAAATTAACTGTTCAACTTCATTTTACTATTTAACTCGTATTTTATTTACAATCCATACGCAAATGCGACATGGCACCTTGCCGGTACGAAATTGACCTTATTGTCCGCATACCACTTCTGCACGTCCCTGGAGTAGTGGAATGATTCCAAATCCGGCCAGAAGATTGTTGGGACCTTGTGGGCCTTCAGGAGAGGAGGTAGCCGCTTCTGGAGGCACTCTTTCATGTACACTTGTCCGTTCATCGTGTCCTGGGTCACGAAAGGTGCACTCTGCTTCCCGCACGTGCAGATGGCTTGCCAATCCAGTGATTTATTCGCAAATTTGGACATCGCTGAACTTATCGTTGGCCGTGAAAAACAGGTTTCCGGGGATCTGTTAGAAGTCGGCCTTCACATATGTTTCGTTGTCCATGATGCAGCATTTAACTTTCGTCAGCATGTTGAGGTACAACTTCCTGGCACGGGTTTTGGCGGACTTGTTCTGCTGCCTTTTGTACCTTGAAGGTTCGAAGCCCAGCTGCAGCTTCTTAGCCACATCCCGATCGGAGGCGTTCGGATTTCGGTTGAAGGCCTCAACTACGCGGTTGTGATTTTTGGTGTTGTACGGAATACTTTTCCTCCACTTCTGGCTTCCGATCGATGGTCAATCGTTCCTCGAATCGCTTAATCACTCGCCACACCGTGGAATTCGCGATTCCCAACATTTTAGCGATGGGACGATGCGAGAGATCCTGATGCTCGTGATGAATGCGCAAGATTTTATCACGCACGAGCTGTTCTTTCGACTCCATTTCCGCGAGTTTTGATCACAGGACTTTAAAACTTGCAGGATATAAACAATGCACTATAAAATTAATGTACCCAAATTTTCATTAAATTCTATTCACCCGAATAGCAAAGACCATGGTATTAAAATAAACGAACAATGAATTTCAATTTAACACTTAATTTCATCGTAATATCTAGATATCTTTCGACCGCGTTTAATTTTGAAACCACCATAATTTTTAAAGTCACCGTGAAAACCATTGTTAATTCAAAATATTTCATAGTTAACGAAAATGACAGAAGTACAGTATCACTGTAATTTTCTTGTGATAATGATTGTTACAATGTACTTCATGGTAAAATATAAATCCAAACCAAAAAGAACATGGTAAAGTTTTGCTTTTTTTACACACTTTCAATTCATCGTGTAGAGATTCGTGTTTGTGCGCGCCATTTTTAGAAACAATTTTTGCGGTCAATTCTTGATGATTTCGAGCAGAATATCTTATAGATGGTGATTAGTTTTTTCAACTGATAACGTTTTTTCGAATTGTATTTTTTAAATATATTTTCTTTCTCTAGATGCTGATCCACGGCTTTAACAAAATACCCGGTAAAGTCCTCCCGATCGGCGGAGCCAGCAGAAAACGAGCCGCCGAAAATGTGCTGTATTCGCCCCATCTACGTGAAGGGAAGGACAATTTCGCGAAGGATCCGGTTCGACTGTCGCATATGCAGGCTGCATGAAAAGTGGCTTCCGGTCCACCAAGGAAAAGAACTTTGGGATGGGACACACAGCACTTGCGGCAGGTCGGAGCCGTGCTGTTTACACATAGAACGGGTTCCGATCGATGTGCAGGTATTAATCAAAGTGTAAAAATATAAGCGGAAAATTGTGAAAATTTTTAGAATAAGTTTTCAAAATAATAGTGATTTCTTTACAACTTCAATACATATGCATATAAGTATGTTATATATTATTTTGAATTTCATTTTATTTTTTTAACAAGGGACTTTGCAATAATTCAATCTTATTAACCAGTTTGCTAAAGTTATTACTCTTTTTAAGGAATATTGTTCATTATTGGTCGTGCTTTGTAATAAACGTAAGCCTAGTTTATTAAATGTACGACTAATCAAGAATAAAATTCCTTGAAACGAGTGATAACTTGGGCAAACTATTCCAATTAATCATTAAAAACCATGAAATTTCACGGTTAGAACTATATTTACATACCATAGAAACACCTTGATTTCCATCTTCGTTAGAAAAATGGAAATAAACGTATTTTCATGGTTTTATTATGAAAAAGGGGAAGCTGTTATGACAATGAACTTCATATTTTTGAGCTTCCGAATGTATGGGAAATCGCCATTTTTTTCATGGTCACGCTGCATAACAATACCCCCTTTTTCATGGTTATTTTCGCCAAAACAGTGAAATGTATGGTCGGAAACTATGACTTCCAATGTGCATTCACGGTATAGTGGACGATAATAAGCATTGTGTAAACCATTAAATTTATGGTTTGTGAATATGGATTTCATGGTTTTTTCATTGTACAATTCTATTCGGGCAATGGTTAAAAAGTTAAAGCAATTTCATAGTGTGGCAATTTCATCGTGGACACCCTGCAAGTTTTTTTTTAAGAAATTCAATTCGTTATTCCGTTTTAGCAAAAGCTGTTGTTTATTTTTTCCAAACATCCTTCCTCTTAATTCTGCAATCTATTTTGAGCACAGGCTTTTTAAATCAATAAAAAAAAAATTTCTGCATATCCTTCATCTCATCTCTTCATTCCTTCTCACCTCTATTGTCAATGGAAACTTTTATTTATCAACAATCTAAAACAAAATTTTATTTTTCATATATCTATATTCCATTTTTAGCAAAAGCATTCCCAATCTGTGTTTTTCCTGTCGCTCTATCTTTGTTTAATAGTGCCGGAACAATGCGAAAGTATTTTTGGCTACAACCTTTCCAAAGAAAAGGCCAAATAAATGCAAACAATCAGGAGCAGCATCTACCAGAAGACCAAATCAAAAACAACAAACAATCAGCAGCAGCAGGCCTTAAAATCTGCGCATCCGTTTCTTCCACTGGATGGCCAAATCAAAACACACAATCCAAATCTGGGCTTGCTAAGCCAATCCATATGTTTCCAACGGATAAATAAAAACAATCAATCAGCAGAAAAAGGTTTAAAAATCTGCGCTTTCTAAGCCAATTCCGTCTTAATTCACAGGAAAACCGTTTCAAAACAAAGAATCCACAGCAGAAGCCTTAAAAATCTGCGCTTCCTAAATCAATTCGTTTTTTTTTTCACCGGAAGGCCAAATCAAAACAAACAATCCACAGCAGCAGACCTAAACATTTGCGCTTCCTAAGTCAATCCGTGGCGTTTGCCTTTCCAAGGTTTGCGGCGGTACGTTCCAACATACTGTGGGCCCTCCACGACAGCAGACAACGTTGTGCAGAGGATGTGTACGGACTCCAACACTTGGCACGCGGTCAGCGATGGGTTCACCCGGATCATGACTGCCCTGAAGAGGAGCGGCAGTAAACGAACGGTGTAGGATGACTCCATTGACGGGAAGCATCTGAGAAGTGTGCGTCCGGTCCCTTGATCGAAGCTACAAAGATAAGATGTGTAGGATACCCCAGCGCCGGGGAGTATCCGAGTAGTGCCGATTCCTAAGGAGGAAACTGCGGGGATAAAACTATACCTTCCTCATAGCGAACTTCGCAGGAAGAGGGTTAACCGCTGTCGGGAGATACCCACGGGTAGAAAGGTTCTCGATGCTGGATGAGCCTCTCGAGTCGGTATAGGATGTCGTCACTGTCGAGAACCATCCGAGTCGTAGCGTTCAAAGTCCCGAGTGTGTGCCGTGACAAGCGCGAGTCCAGGACAAGCTGATCTCGATCTGGCACACGACGGGCAGAAAAAGGTTGCCAGCCAAAGGAATAAAGAAGACCGGACAACGGTCGGAGTAAACTGACCCCACCGACAGGGGGATGTCGAGTAGTATGCGTCCGACCACACGGTTTGAAGCTACAAAGATAAATCAACATCTTCTGCGTAGCGGATGCCGAGGTACGCCGCCTTCGTGCGTAGGATGCCTTACCTTCGGGGTGTATTCGAGTAGTGCGGTTTCCAACGACCGAAGCTGCGGGAATAAAACTTGACCTTCTTCGCAGTGGAAATTGTTTAGAAAGGGTTATTCCACGATCGGGGTATACCCACAGGAAGAGTGGTTTTCGACGCCGGGTGGGCCATTCGTGTCGGAGTAAAAATTATCACTGGTCTATACAGTTCTTGAAACAGTTCAAATTATTCTCTGGAACACGTTCCTCGAAACATCGAAGTCGAAATGCTCAGAAAAGCGATTGAACGTTTTCAATATGCCGATAAAGGCGCTATTCGCTCCATAGTTGTTGAGACGAATAGGAACATAGAGCTGCAAAAGCTGGTTTCTCAATCCCCGGCGACGGAGAGGAATGGCCTCCAGCAAAACGGGACAGTCAACTCTGGACGTTAAGAGATCAGCAACAACTAGAGCGCGAGTAGCGTTTCTGCGGGCTTGAAGCGTATCTAGGTCTATGAGGCGGCAGCGGAACGGGTATTGCCAGTTCAGATGACGTAAGCCATAGCGCATGATAGCCTCGATTCTTTAAGCCCCATTCTGGTAGAAAGGGCACCAAACAGCTGAACCATACTCGAGGATGGAACGAACTATACAGCAGTAGAGACTTTACACGTCTTCGAAGTCTTTTGCCATGTGAAATAAAAATCCAAGATTTCTGGATGCTTTTTCGACGATGTAGTTTGTGTGAGCCTTAAACTCCAGCTTTTGATCGAGAATAACGCCAAGATCGTTAATGTGGTCCACCCGAGAAATGATCCGTCTCCGAGAGCGTACTCCGCATAAAGAGAGTGTCGCTTACGAGAAAATGATACGACCGAACATTTACTGCGATTCAGGGGCAGGCAATTCAAGTCACACCATTGAGCAAACACATTGAACTGCTGCTGCAGGAAATCGATGTCCTCTTGGTCATTTATGGTGTGAAAGAGTTTCAGGTCGTCGGCAAGTGCAAGTTATTTGCAGTCAAGGAGCGAGAGTACATCATTAAAATATATCACGAAAATAAATGGTCCTAAATGACTTCCTTGAGGCACACCGGAGCAGGCAAGAAAATTATTTGAAAATGCGTCACCAATACGAACGGATAACTTACTGGCTTCCTTATAGGAATTCCCATTTGCGATATTCGTCCTTAGAGTAGAGGGACTTGTGCTTGTTGTAGTTGCGTAGTGCGCGCTGCTTAGCCGTCTTAAGTCATTAAAGACTTTCAGAAACCCAGGGGGTCCGTAGATTGGTAGCCGTGCTGCATTTAGGCACATGGCGATCGATGATGTAATTCAGCATGTTCGCTAACGTCTCGGCAGCTGTATTGGGAATAGAGAAATCGAGCTCAGCCTCCCAATCAATGGATCGCAGCTTCGAAGTCGACGTTCTTAAAATCGTGATAGAAAGATGCGGTTTTCTCTTCTGAGCCATGTATTTTAGTGATATCAAGTGAAATCACTAAGGCTGGATGATGCGGGACAGTTTTAACAAGAGGAGCAGGAGCAGATTCAATTGTCGGAATCAAAAAGAAGAGGGGTATAAGTGGTCACGTTAAGTCACTTTGAGGTGAGATCAGATCTCGAGTCGCGAGAGGAGAGATCGGACCTTGAATCGTGCGGAGGGAGGTCAACTTCGAGTTGATGCGAGGAAGGGTCGGATCTCGAGTCGTTAGAGGAGAGTTCAGGCGTATGTCATGAGTCTTTCCATTGTACCCATGGACCCAGAGTAGCAAACTGGGGGGGGGGGGGGGGGGGGTGTGTTTACGCGGTGGCTAGCCGTGTCTTGGAATAAAATATGTAAACCGTGATTTACCACCTGGGTAATCAACTTATAAAATAAACGCGGTGTATTGGTTGAGGCTCATTCATTACCTGGGGAGAGGAAGCATCCGACAGAGGGAAATTAAGCAAACGAGGCGAGTCCAACTGAGTCAGGCGGGGGAATTCCACCACGAACTCAGAGCGATTTCCAAGGGGAGAAATGTACCACTATCATCACCGCGGCGATGGTTTGTTCCAATTGTGGGTTCTGATGGGCTACTTAAGGTTGGTAGGAGGGTGGTCCAATGGAGAGAGTCTGATAACACCAAACACCTTATTGTTCTCCCACCCAAACACTACTTTACCAAACTACTGAATGATACTACCATATAAAACTACTACATGTTGGCCTGGCCCATATTTAGATTTAGATTCGGTGCGACTGAGACTGCCACGCACCATTCGTAGAAAATTTTCCTGGCCAAATTTCTACCTCCCAATGGCCAGTACATTGGGAAGTAGAAATTTGGCCAGGAAAATTTGCCACGAATAGCAATCCAGCAGTTTATGGCCTGCATCGCGAGTGACCCCAGCACGAGCCTTCGTTCGTGGGACCTGGGTTTCGGAGAGTGGCTGTGAAGGCTTTCGAGGCAGTTCTCGTGTGCTTCGCTTCGATGGCGGTGCACCCGGAGATAGCGACCGATCTATCTACAGCGCGATTCCTACAAGCTTTGAAGAGGTTTACGTCGCGGTTAGGAAAGTGTGCTGTTCTTCATTCTGACAGCGGAACCAATTTTATTGGGCAAAGAACAAGATGTCCGAGTTGGTGAAGAAATTGCAAAGTTCCGATTTCCACGATGAGGTGGCCCGGCAGTGCGCGGACGAAGAAATGCAGGGGAAATTCAACCCACCAAGAGCTCCCTAATTCTGCGGCGGGACTGGGAGGTATCAGTCCAATCGGCGGGGCAGCATTTTGTACGAGTTTTGGGAGAATCCGTCGCCACCTATGAGGACATGGTGACACTTTTGGCGGAGGTGGAATGTTGCCTCAATTCGAGGAACTGCAGGCCATATTTCCGAGATTGTGCGTCGATCCGGTTATCCCCATGGGACCTGGTGCAGTAACGGGTTCATCATTTCTGGTCGAGATGGAGGAAGGAGTACCTGAACCAACTGCAGGCTCGTAACAAATGGTGGAAGGCTGCTGTCAAGGTGGAAGTAGGCAAACTGGTGGTAATACGAGACGACGATCTCCTTCGGTAGGATTACCGAAGCACATCCAGGACCGGACAGAGTGGTAAGGGTCGTATCCCTGAAGACGGCCAGCGGTGACCCAAATCTGTATCTTACCGGTGCAGATGTCGACGGAAGCGGAAGAAGTTGAGAAGCACGATTGACTCCAGAAACTCCGGTTGTTTCAGGGGGGCGAGACTGTTCGTTTACTACTCGAATCTGTGAAATACCCCACCGATAGGTGGCTGACTTCAGCTACCAACAATCAGCTACCAGCAGGCAGCATCTTTGAAACCCTCCCTTTTCGTGTAACTGTAGCAGAATAATAGAAATTATGCGCAAAAACTGCCTTGGACAGCATCTTATTACTATTTTAATCACTCTGTAATAAACCCTTCGAATTGAAAACTCCAATTAAGAAAAGGTGAAGTGATACCCACGTAGAAGCTACATTGTAATTAGCATAAGTTAGCAATTAAGTAAAGTTCAATATAGTGCAGTTTAGTTCCCCTAAAGAACATGGTTTTTACTGTGCTATGTACTGAAAGTCGCCCAAGAACAAAAAGTGAACTCTGGAAAGTTAATTCCCACTCAAATAAAATCTCCCAAACGGTACTCGATTGCGTGAAAATCTCAAGGAATTACCCAAAACCAACTCATCTTTAATTGGCACTAACAAATGAGATAATTCTGATAAGTCGAGTAAAAATTTAATTTTTAATTATAAAAATGATTTGAAGTATGTATTTAAATATATTTTTCCTTGAAAATCAATTGCCAGATAATAAGAAAAGAAAATTTGAAATATTGAATAAAAAAACTATTATAAACTCGTCAAGCGTCAAACCTTTCGAAAGCGTTTCAATCAACCACTTTTAAAATTATCTCATTCAATTTAGTGCAAAATGAAATTTCAGATTTCTTGCCAAACAGCAAGCACGCTTCACAACAATCGAGATTTTCCTTGTGTTGGTTCGGTACCAATGAATCATCAACGGGCTGCAGGGATATCAACCCGCAATGATTGTAGCTTCCATCAGGAAATAAGGAAACATGGATCTTTGATGCTCGAAAACAGTAGTTTTTCAGGTTGTTGATGTCATTATTTTACGCTGTGCTTCTTCGGTGTTTGCAAAAATGGGAAACACTCCACCGTGTCGATTTTTTGTTTAACACCAATGAAACCAAAAACTATTTCCTTCAAGGTTAGAACCGATTGAAATTTATTTTCTCAGAAACTTTATATTAAAATTTTGAATATATATAAACCTACTTTTTTAAACTTCTTTCCCAAATCTACGGTTTCAGATTATTAATCAAAACTCCTAAGCTGAATTCGGAATTCAAAACAAACATTTTTAAATATTTATTTTAGACATTTTCAATCGCAGGCTGGTGTGCCTCTAAATAAAGTAAGTCAGATTGCCCGGTTTTCTCCGGGTTTGCCCGGATATTAGAATAAAATAAGCAAAATTTTGGTCAGGTTCAGTTGCCCGGATTTCATTGAGAAAAGCCCAGATTTCACCCAGATTTATTCACTTTATTTGCCAAATCAAACCTGAAATTAAGAATTGTGTTAGAATTCTTTGATTTATGTGTCCAAAACGGTTTTTTTTAACAAGTTTTATGAAAATAAACATAAAAGTTTTCTTGGAAGCCTCTATTCGATTTAAAATGTCTGTATGCTTTTTTGTTGGATTGTTAGGTCGGAGTGAGAATAAAATCACCACGTCTTCTCAGAATCCTAGATCAAAATTTAGAATACTGATATTTGATGTGACATTTTGAAACTGATGATAAATGTTCTAGCAGATCACGACACGCCCAGTTGCTTTCTCTTCCACACTTGTCTTGTGGTGGAAGAAGAGAGAAAATTCACTTATTAGGAGGACCTGTGGCTAGGTACAAAACATCCCGCAGTTTGTCTTCGAACCACCTCGTCTTGCTGATAGACAATAAAAAACATACTTGAAGGTACTGTAAGACATATTGACGGTAATCAGATTCAATGAGCGCCAAAAAGGCTATATTTAGCAATTGAGCACTTTTCTTTATGTTATTTTTTTCTGAAGATTTATCAGTTAAGTTAATTTAGTGGTCTTTTGAGATGACAGGTATTTATTCTCTTAGGAATTAGGTCGATGTGAACCGTGAAAGAGAAAATCCATATCTTGTGTTACAAAAATCATTAAGTTTTCACAAATAAATCAGATTGACCCAATGATTGACTCAACAAAGCCAAATTAGCGCCTTAAGGAAATTTTGAATATCAACAATACCGCGATTCAAATCAATTTAGAAACTAATTACAATCCCCTCCTCATTACTAGCTGTGCTTAAAATAGTGGTCCATTGAATCTGAAACCCCTCCCAACCATTTGCTCATATTTGGATAAACTTCTCCATCCCCTTTTCCGTGGCATATATATTTAACCATTTATCAGCTCAACTTACGTTTTGCATTAGCATCTTGCACCAAAACCGAAACGACGACCAAACTCAAACAGATGGCGGACAGGTGTGGCATTTTGGGAGAATCTCTGGAACTCTGCAAATAAATAATGAGAGAAAAAAAAGTTTAAGCCAATTATTAGGGACGATTTATTTATACAATCAGCTGAGTTTTGTGTCAATCTGAATGAATCGGGTTTGCCACTTTCTTTTGCCAAATTAGCATACTTTTGATATCTCGCTCAAGAAGTTTGGTCTTCTCGAGGAGTCTGTTTTGGAGGGACACTTATTTCCGGTGCTCAATTAGTACCTTTGTTTTCACTTACATCCTGTTCCCGTTGATTATGATCCTGATTTTTTTTTTAAATTTGTTTTGAACAAGAGAGATAAGATAAGATTCATATTAAGGTTTTTTTTCAACGAATAATAATCTCAATAAATAATCTCAATACTGAAATTTGGAATTTTCACCACGGTTGCTCTCAAATAGTTGATTAATTTTTGGCCGAGAAAAAATTCTCAACTGTGTTAAAAGCAAACTTTTTTTAAAAAAAGAACAGTTTGTATGCAACCAACCACGAACTTTAAGTATTGCCTCAATAAATCAGATTTTATCTTGTTTGGATATTCCATTCATTGCTTCTTTACCGGAGTCCAGATTCAAAATTATGAATTCATGCATTGAAGCTGGTCAGTTTCCGAAGGATCCTCCAGTGGGTCGTTATCTTTTGTATTTCATCTTGCAATACGTGTCAGTCGGATAAAACGGGAACAATTGTCTCAAGCCCTTTTTGAAAGAAATTGTCCTGGTTCTGAATTAAGCATCTCAATACAAACCGGAAGCTCCCCTCTTATTGGTGCTGAGAACGTCACGAATGATGAGGGAAATGAAGATCAGTGGAAGTCCCTGCAGCAGGGTCGGGAAACCCCAGACGTGAGCCGAAAAAAGGGGAATAGAATTACTGTTACATTCAGCTGATAAATGCCGCAAAAAGCATCTTGTCTCCCCATGTGCATTATTTATTCATTCTAAGGCGATAGGAGGAAACGCACTGCCAAAAATCTTTTGAGCTAACAAAAACACAGCTTCAATCATCCCGTAAGTAATTCCTCCCGATGTGAGTTGGTTGCGTTGGCCAGGGATGCGATTTTTCTGACGTCAAGTGATTTTTTTCATTTGAGGAAAATTTTAAGAATTTTCACAATCAATTTACCATTTTTGAAAGCTTGATCAAGATCAACCCTATTTTTTGAAAAAAAAAAAAACTTAAAACGAAAAAGGTAAGAATATCCTTCAACAACCCTGAATTCTAAAGTGTGCGTGTGGTAACGTGATGACGCGGAACAAAGTTCATATTTTTCGGTTAAGTCATCACCGCGCGCCCCGGTTGAATTTTGAATTCGTCAGAGATTATGTTTCAATTACTGGTGACAACTGTGCGTATGTCTTCGGGGAAGACACACACTTCACATTTAGTGGCACCCATCAGGCACCTAATTTGTTTCGAAAGGTTAAGCGCTTACGCGAATTGAGGAGCGCTACATTAACCGTCTGTGAGAAAACCACAAACCACCGAAAACTACTAAATATATTTGGTGCCACCGATGCTGGTTATGACTGGAAACCATTAATTTTTTAAGCTCTTTTTTTTGGAACATATGATAGTGAATTCTTAGAAGTGTAATTGATTAATGGAGACTAGACAAATGATTGTTTTTTATTAAATAGAAGCACCTTTTCAATAAGCTTTTAAGGATAATGAAATCAATTGCATGTGGAAATGGTATCTCTTGGTTTGTTCGTGAGATTTGAATCAATTGATATGCGTTTTCTCCCAGCATTTACGAATCTCTTAAAGTCAATTTTATCAGCTAAAAGCAGCTTTTTTAATTCTAAAATTTGAAAAAACTTTCTTTTGGTGCAACCGGCTTTAACTCAACTTTTTATAAGTAGGGGAGAATGAGGATACTTGATCCCTGGGGATACTTGATTCTTTCGCTTTATCTCGAAATCCGAATGTCTTAAAAAGATCAAATATTCTAGAAAAATAGGTCAAACAGAACAAAAAAACAATGCTGATTTTTGAGATACTATACTTTGTTTGAAAAACTTAACAAAATGTGACTTTAAGATCTTTTTGATTACGTTAAAATGTTTCTCACATGAAAAAAATATATTAACAATATTTATACCAATATGACAATTGTTAGAGAATCATATGAACTTCACAATGTCGTATTTTCGAAGTCATAGTCAACTCTCAATTTTTGTTGAGAAAAAAGTTTGTTAAAATTTATGATATGAGTTGAATTGATCCCTAGAATCCAAAAAGATTTATTTTATTTATGAATGGATCGTGATCATTGCTAAACACGAAATTTCTTATGTTTGTCCAATAACTTACATTTCTCCAGTAATTACCTGATAAAAAGGACTCAAAAAACTGTTTTAATTTAAAACTTAGAAAATTGCGCCTTTACGTATGCAATGAATATAGGGTATAAAACAAACTTTTAGAATTATCTTTGTCTGACACTTACAAACTGTAAAATGAGAAGTAATGGCTAAAAATAGTCAACGGATCTTTTATCTTTGAATTTAGCTTGTTTTTGCCAAGCGTCAGGGCTCGTTGATAAAGGAATCAAGTCTCCGTTAACGTAAAAAATATCACTTATTTTCGTCTCGCGAAAATGCTTCTAGTTCATCTATGGGTTCACGTATCATTCTATGTTTTGGAGCATATAAATAAGAAATTTCTCGCTGTCAGAAAATGCAAAAGACGGCAATCTGCTATTTCTTTTTTCCAAAAAGATATGATGAAAATGAGAAATGGGCCAAAAGAGGATCAAGTTTCCCCATTCTCCCCTATCTATTTAAAATGCGAAAAATCATCTAAGTTGATACTTAAATTTAATGCGTTTGTACTAAGTATCTCGATGTGTACAATAAAATGAAATCGTTAGAATAACGATAAAGTTACCAGTTCGGTACTTTTTCAGTTGTAACGCTAACGAATATTTTGCCTTTATCCGGTGTAACGATGCGTAGATTTGGTTAGAATTCATACGACCGTCAGATGATGAGATGTGGGAAAACGATATACGTGAGGACATAATGGCTAACGATGCGGAACAAACAAAATTTACACCTGGCTTTTGGAATGGATATCTGACAATGAAGATCAAAGACATTACATAAGACAGACCTCCTCTAGGTAAAACCATTTAGAATGACGATTTGAATTGAAGTATCTGGGTACAATGTTTGACTTTTCTACACACTTCATAATTACTCCTGTGGTCGAGACGATTTCGTCTTGTATTTTCAACAGCTGGAATTACAGAAGGTCAACGCCTCACAAGTTAAAATACCCTATACTGTGGTGTCCCATTATGTCTAAGTACGATTTAAAATGAACAGTATAAATAAAATTTTTAAGCAAACCCAAACTTTATTTCAATTATTTCTTCTTTTACAGTGATTCAATACAATTAAGATTCCAGTCAATCGTAGGCCAATAAAAGATTTTAGATAGAAGAATGCTTATAATCATATATGAAGTATGTATAAAGTAATAAATTTAATAAAAAAAAGGATTAAAATATCAATTTAATGTTTTTTTTCGGTAAGCCAATACTCAGTTATGATTTGAAATATGAATTCTCAATAAGGAAAAAAAAAATCTATCCATTTTTAACTTACGAGTATCTGTTCAAAACACATGAAGATAAGACAAATTTTGACAAAAAGAAATAATTTTCAAGTTAATTTCAAGTGATCAACAAAGTCAGAGACAAAATATTTGTATATTCATTTTTTCTGGCTATCAAAATTGGGCTGACAATGCTCGTTTATGATACAAAATGTTCGATTCATCATTGAAAGAACTGGCTAAGTTAAGGTAGGCAAGTTTCATTTTATGATTTTTTAAAATAAAAAAACTGATGAAAATAGAAAATATGAATTAGAAAAGTTTTTAGTGAAAATACGGTTAATATTGTGCACTAAAATTTAACTTTGAAGTTGCTTCTTCAATCTAACTTTGAAGTGATTATGATCGATTTGAAAAAAAAAAAAATCATAATTATTGAAACAAGTAAAACGTTTATAAATTTTCAATCGGGAAGATTGTAGTTGAAAATTTCAAGCTTTAAATATTTGGTCGTCGTCAATTATTTTTCTTATTTAAAGATTTAAAGGCTTACTATAAGATTATGTTTTCTGAACATCACAATCCAGAATTGAAATGCAAAGACATAATTATTGAAAAAAATCGAAAGTTCAAACAGTAAGACTTAAAAATTGGTTGAATTTCTTTAAAAATAAATAAAAAAAAAAATTTAAATTTTGAAGAATTCGGCTTCTTTAACTTGAATCTTTGTTTGATTTTGACTTTCACCTCAAGTTTTAATTGTATAGTGTTTGTAAGTTCAAAAATGGATCAGATCAAGAATCAGAATCAAAGATCAGAAATCAAACTGATGAACCAAATAAAAACTACACGAAAAACGAAAACTCAATATGTTTTATTATCCTTCATTCAATCGAAGAATAAGTTTCAGTCTGGATATTCCAATTTCAGAGGTACAATTATCTGAAAAAGCTAAATTCTATATGCCTTTTAGGAAGTGAAAACATATCATTACAAGTATTTCTGACATTATTATAGAATTTTGTTTTTAAATAAATGGTATTGTTTTATTTAACAAATTTGTTGAAGATACCAAATCGATTTGATTTCTGCTGTCAAAAATATCTTCAATTAAATTTGGGAACAGTTTTCGTATTTTACAGAACAGGGAAAAGTACTCGAGAAGAAAACTTCAACAAATTTTACTTGTAGAAGTCAGAATTACTTGCGTTCTTGGCGAAAGTTGAACATTGGTTTAGCACCTTTTTTTATAACTAAAGTTTCTCCATAAACTTTTTTCAAAAGTTATTTAAAAAACAAAAGCAGTTAGAAAAAAAATATCTGAATTTAGGACACCTAAATCAACCAAAATTAGCTCCTAAATCTTTTGTGCCTTGGAAAAATGTAGATTTTTATGCATTGTGTAATTTATCAAAACCTTTTTGTTGTGAAGTTAAGCATTTAGAAGAACAAGTTCAAACTTGGTTTTCTGGGGAACATTTCTAATCAACACAAAATTTGTAATGACATACACAATTATAATCAAAGTGATAAGTTATAAAGTAATCATATTATCTCAAGGCGAGCATCTTATTAATGTGTTAAATTAGTTTTGAATGAACAAATTTTGAAATTGGTTTCAAATTCTAAAGCTGTTTGGTTACACTTCTTAATCAAACATAAAATATCACACAAGATTTGTCCTATTTGATTTAAAAATTTCAAGTCCGAACATGCTTTTTTTGAACTGTATTAACACGTTCGTCGCCATGCTCATTTTGGTAGTTTTACTAGCCGGGCTCAAAGAAATTTTCAGAGAAGGAAAGCAAAAAAGGAGAACTCCCATATTTGAAACGTGTGGGGAAGCTGAGCGGTAAGCTCAAGTAAGAGAGCGTCACACGCTTTTTGATGTGACGGGGCCTCTCAGGAAATACACCCGTCACCCGATTATGGGTGCCGTGGCGACGAACGTGTTAAAATGTAGATGAATTGAGGGTTAAAACAGCCACAGCTCCATTTTCCGATGCGCTCGATTGCCCAAATATTCATTATCCGATTCCTCGGAAAAAATCACTCAAGATAGGTCTATTTTGTACAAAATTTTCAAGTCCTAAGATACTTTCTTCATAATAAATTGAAAACTGTAGTGGATTCGAGGGTATTTTACCCTTTACAGCCATAACTCCATTTTCCATAGCTCGTGGTGGTTTAAATACCCTTTTTTCGATTTCTATTGTAACCAAGGGAATGTTTCTAGCCAAGATTGTCAAGATTCGTCGCGTAAATGTAAATGTCGAGGAAGTGCTGGTGATTAAGTGTAGAGTGGAGCGGACCTGCCTTTGAACCCGAAAAAGCCTCTAACGCAGCCAATCAACATATGCGCACAACGATATTGACACACAGCACCAGATGGCAGCACCTGTCACGCATGAGGAGTCAGGGTTGAACACGCAAGCAGAGCATGGAGGCTGAGTTGCCGAGGGGAAGCCGGAGAAAGGGATAGAGGGGCAAGAAGGGTCGGCCATCGACCTTAAACAAAATGGTGATTATTAAGTTGTATCTCTGAGCGCGTACTACGGCAAGCCAAATCGTCCGAGTACGATTCGTTCCGCATTGTAAAAATAGTGCCAAACCCGTGAAAGAAGCCCGACGTAAACTACGGTCAACTACGGGACAGAGAACAACAAGCTCGTTTGTTTGTGGAAGGAATCTACCAGGACCCCGTAATTTACCCTTGAGTTCCGGTATCGGTTCCCGAGGCAGCTCACCTGAACGCCGATCGCAGCGCCCATCCAGAACGTGGACGGCCGCTGACTCCTGCTTGAGGGCGTCGTGACTTACCACCACGAAGTTATCGACGTGCCGCATACCACTCATCAGCGCCGTATGACTCCGCTGAAACTCACCAAGTGCCGGAAACACGGAATTGCGATCGCAGGCTAACTTTTGGCTAACCGAACCCACCCTAGCAATTCGGTAGTTTCGTCGCGCAATTAGGAGGTCGTAATATTTCCGGTTCCGAACGAGGAGGAGGTACACGCAAGGGGAGAGGCCCGAGAGCAGACGTGTGAGGTAGAAAAGATTGTGCCATTATATATTGTGTTGCGGATCCGTCCGAAGTGCCTTTTTGTACCTTTGAGTAAGGGGAATAAAGTGGGCGAGCAAAGCTCGAAAGTTAATCATTTAGCGTTTCCTTGTAGTTCTTTGAATTCGAAAAGCCGACCCTGAGGTAAGAATTGGGGGAGTCTCAACAGTGCTGAGTAGTGACTCAACAATAGGTTACACTATTCGATTCTATAGTTAGGTCTATTTTTGTTCAAAATTTTCTAGTCCAAATCAGTGTTTTTTTCTGGATTGTCTATAAAATATAGGGGAATTACGGGTTAAAAAGGGTCTATATCTCCGTTCGTAAGCGACGTCTGAAACTATGTCCAATCGGTTCTTTGGTTATTATCATTAAAGGAAAGTTTTATTTTATTCTGGGTTTTATCAAAATCATAATGGATCACCCCTATACTAGACAAACCACTCAATGATATTGGCACATTGAGAGATGATAGTTGTCCTGAATTGGCTCAAATTTCCGAGAGAGAGATTTTCCGAATTTCAGGAGAAATGGAGTGCTACGAAACTAGCCCCATGCCCCAGGGAAGCCTGTTATTTAATATTTTTTTTTGACAATTCACGAGTCATGAGACCCTTTTTCCTGTAGTTTAAAGAGTTATGGTTTCGAGCGGAATAATTGCATGCTTAGTGTAAACGTATAATTGTCTCATTCGGTAAAAGTAGCAAAACTTCTCGTTATAAGGGTTTCAAATAAAAGGCAAACAGGTAAGTTCGACCAACCTTGGTTCATTCGTAGGGGAGAGGCGGGCTATATGCGCATATTAAGGAAAACACTCATTTTCTCCCATATTCCGATAGATAGGAGTCTGAAAACTATATGTACATGAGCGGACATCTGTTTTCTATGCGTAAGAGCAATTTTTCTGTTAAAATCTCTTACAGTTTTTGTGAAAATAGTTTTATTATAAAAGAAGTCAAAATAGCCGATTTCCGAATCTGGCAGGCTAAATGCGCATATTTATGTTTTAAGCTATATTTCATTTACACTTGCAATATTCTGAAATTATTAAATTGTAAATTGTAGAAACGGATGTTAAGCATACGACAAGGCTGAAATTTTGGTGAAATTTTTTACATCACTAGTTCTTTTGCATGAAACATAGTTAAGTATGCCATATGGCCATATTTCATGGTAATATTTTGTTCGTATTGTATTTTTATTGGATCAAAATGAAGTTCTTCTTTTTTTCGCTGTAAGATCGTGATTTGAGCGTAGATTTATCTTCTAGATAGCGAAGTTTAAATGATAGAAAGTAAAAAATTTATAAGACTAATCTATTTTTCTCAATATAGGCATTTAACCTGCCTTGATATGGGCATTCAGAACCTGTCTCTTAGTCCAATATCTTATCATCTACAACTTTGTCAAAAGCTTCAATTTGTTAAATTTCCGATTTCCAGATGAATAAGAAAGAAAAACCATTGAAATTTTTGTTCACAGAATCTGTAGGCACAATAATTAAAGTTCAATATATTATAACAAAACTGACAAAAATCTTGTTTGAATTTTTAAATTTTTTCGACTTTATATAACAATGTAATTTTTTCATGCCATTTGTTAAAAGCGTATTACTCTCAAACTGCACTGATTGGATATGACAAATCTCTAGCCATATCGTCAATCGGCTGTATGCGCATATTACCCAACATGCGCATTTAGGAACACTTCCCCCTAATGAATTCAAAAGTTGACTTACACATCTAGAACTCATCTTTAGAACATGAAAATAATTAAATCTCAAACACAGAAATTGAACTTTTTGGAAAAATTCAGATTCATATTGCAGTTATAAATTTTTTGAACTGATGGAAATGTACAGTGAGAAAATTTGGACCCGAATTCCCTAAAAAATCCAAACGATAAGTTTAAGATCTGAAAAAATACTTGTCTCTACTTGTCTGCCGTTGCATTTGACTGTAGCCATCTGATTGAAGTATTTTTGACCTAAATAATCTAAAAATAAACTATTTGAACGATTGAGTTTAAGAATTGAGAATTGATCGTTATCATTGCTGTTTTCGAGATTACTAAGATTTATCCTAAAACTAATATTCATCCAACAATTGTCTGAAGGAAAGGGCTAACATAATTAATTATCTCTTAATTATAAAAAATAGCGCCTTTAAGTATGCAATGTCATTAGCGTTCAGACAAAGTTATAGAATTTTCTTCTTCTGTCAGCTATAAATTGTGAAATGAGAACAAACATGACCAACCAAAATAGTCAATTGCAGGCTCGTGCGAAGGACCTGTCCATGGGGGGGGGGGGGGGGGGGTAGTTTCGAATTTCAAATTTAGCTAAAAATAATAGAAATACCAAAAATAAACAATAAAAAAATGAAAGAAATTTCTAACACCGTTTTTCACTCATGATTACCACACAAACTAATTATCAATTGGACTGATAAAAAAAACAAAATTTCCAAATCATACCGGAATCATACCAAATTTTGCTGTAAGTCATTGATATTTTTTTTTCCAAATTATTTTTTTCATTCTGAACCAGAAATTTGTTTCGAAAGAGTTTCCAAGCTAATTTAAAATAAACGTTTCCAAAACACAGAGCTCAAAAGAAATATGGATTCTAAAATAAATATCCAATCACTAATCACTAATCACTAATCTTTTTTTTTTTCTAATCGTACTTCCACAGCCAGAACTTAAGTCTGAGTCCCGAAGAATAATATAAACATGTTATTATTCTTCTTGTCTTTGTTCATGCTTTTAATTATGTTAACATAGAAACATTAAAATAATTAAAAACATAAAATGGTCGGGCCTACTGTGGAGCAGAGAACGCAGAGACGTCAGGAACAAGGTGAAAGAAGAAGCGTGGACCACCAGTACCATACGCTCCGAGGGGCATTTCGTTGGAAGCACGCTAAAAAGTGCTCCTTGTAGATTATTGAACCAATGAAGTGACCCATCATTCAGCGGCTGAAAATGAGTTATTTTAAACACAGAAATCATAAAACAAGGCAAAATTTTGCATTAAACATTAACATTATCAATCATTTAAATTTAACTCTATAACTGTTTTAGATTTCCGTGTTTCATCATTTCTGGTCATCGACCAAGGATATAGCGCCTTTACTCGCTCTTGAAAGTAAAGAAGAACAAAACAAAAAAAATTAGTAGAACATAAACCTTTCAAGGTCTTTTGAGACCTCGAAAGGTGATTATACAGTATACACGATCATTATACAAGGCCAAATAATCAGACACGTCCTAAATAAATCATAGCATCCAATTTCAATTATTTTATGTAATGTTGTTAAGCCATAATACTGGTGATTTCCATTATTGGCAAAAAATATATATAAGTGACGCAGAGTAGATTTCAATAATAGGCCTTCATCAAACTTTTTTTTATTTTACCCTATAGTAATAGTGTCTGAACAAGAAGGCACATTGGTAAATTTTGAAATAATTATTACAGCCAATGCTGGTGTTTTGAATCATGGGAAATACTAGTTTTGTATTTTGAGTTCGTTTCATTCTGATGTTCACATTCTGATGTGTTTTCCTAAATTTTTGTTGTAGAATTGTGTTGTGTAAAGAAATCATAAAACCTTGCTGACATTGAGAGAAAAAAAAGTGTAGAGCGAATATGAAAAAAGTAAATTGGAAATTCCTCACCAAATGATGCAAACCAAAGCAACCTTTGCTATGATGATGATTGCCTCCTTCTAGTAGCCCTGTATTGGCTAGCGGCTTTTGCGGTTGACATTTTGCACGTGTGAAGGCCACTTCGTCTTTCCAGGATGCAACACTCAATGCAATTAATGTCACTGGATTGGTAGGATTCACTCTTCGAATAACACATTTTCAAGCCGGGGAAGCAATGATTCTGACACTCCTGCTTGGGTCTTTTCCGAAAGAATTTGATCAAGGCTCGCAGTATAATATTTTTGTCCAATTTATTCATCAAACACAAAAACCCTCCCAAAGCAGTCGAACCCTCGCCCTAAGAACAATCGCATCTTCCACAAATGATACGGCCGCCGTGCTTTATTGTTCATCACAAAAATTCCTAATCACACCTCTTCAGCTTAATTTTTTAGATTTCACTCCGCCAACCACATTTTTGGATGCGCTTTTCTATGATTTTCTTCATTTCGGGGTGCGCACTTGAATTGAAAGGAAACTTATCATGATCGAAACACAACTTCAGGCTCCCAAACGAGCTTTCAATAAAGCTAAATGTATCAAAAACACATATGAAACTTCTGTCGAGCACTTATACAAAGATATTTCACTTTTAAACTTCAAATTTCCAAATTAAACGATACTTGAATTCGATTCTAAAATAAATATCCAATCAGGTAAAAAACTAACCATGATTAGTTTTTAGGAAAATGATAATAATAGGTAATTTTTATTCATCTTAAGAAAAATTCTGTTCTTTATTTTCAACAGAAAGGCGATTAAAATGTTCCGCTGAAGTGTTTTAAATTTTAACAAAAAATATTCAAACGCGATTAAAAGTGTGAATTTTCGATAGCTGAAAAACCCTATTTGAACTTTGGAGAATTTATTCAATGATTGATGGTTTAATTTAATTTGATAAAAAGAAAAAAGATATATTTATTATTATTTGAAAAGTGCCAGTGAAAGAAATCAGAATAAACCTATTTATAGAAATAGTTCATTTTTGAAGTTCAAAATAATAACTTCATATTCAATTATACTTATAAGGAAATGTTAGAAAATGGGTGATTTCATGAATGATCAATGAAAACTGATAAAAATTGAAAGATAAGGAGTTCCATGTTACAACAAATATTTTAAGAACAAAGCAAATACAAAGTTAGTTAATATTTCGCATTGAAATTAAGTTCAAAGTTGCTACCTACTTCAAATCATGTTCAAATCAACTTTTAATCATTGATTAAAAAACCATGGTTGGTTCATAAAAGAAGATTTTATCTAAAATAATTGATGAAAAGTTTTCAAATTTTCAATCACAGATTTTAATGTTTAAAATTATAAGCTTTGAGTATTGTGTCTTCGATTGAAATATTGGGCCCTGGAAAGAACAGAAGGTTGAAACTTTGTTTTCCTTATTAAAAATTGAGACTTAAGGGCTTATGTGTCAAGTACACAAAAATTCAGAATTTAAAAAAAAAATGTTAAAATTATTTCTAAACTTGAATATTTCGACATAACAATTCGGCTAGTTATAAAAAGAAAAAAACAGTACTTTAAAATCTCTTTAATTCATTAGAAAATTTAAACAAAATATGATAATGAAAAAGATATTTTTTTTAAACATTTCAGGAGGTTTTTTTTAATAAACACGTTTCACCATAAGAATTTACATAATTAAATTGATGACTCAAGGCAACAGCATTTCGGTGCTTTTTTAATGATTGATTCGGTAGATTTTAGCGTTGTAAACTCGAATCTTTTATCAAATTTAGTCGAACACTTTGAGTTTTGGTGATCAGGAGTTTTAAAATGTATCAGTTTTGAGTAAAATCAAACATTGAAAACAGATTAACTAACAAACTAATTTTTTTAAATGAAACTATGAAGCAGACTTAACCCTTCATTTATTGATTTTTTTTTTTATTATTTGTTAAAAATTATTTCAAACTGTTGCAAATGATGTGTATTCATTTTATAGGTTGTGCTAAACGTTAAAAATCTATGCTACACAAATAACACACAACGTATTGCAGGACACGACACTTAACGTTTTTACTAACGGAAAAAGGTCTCTAATCTAATTTAATTCTTTTTCCGTTAGTAAAAATATTAAGTGTCGTGTCCTGTAATACGTCATGTGTTATTTGTGTAAATGATGTGTACACCAAGAAAAAAAATTAAAATAAAATAAGATTTTTTTGTTTTTTTCATACATTAACTGTTGCAAATTTGTGTCAAATTGTAGGAAAAACAGTTGTTGTTTATTAAAAACTTAAATTAAAAAAAAATTCTTACAGTTGAGTTTTTAAGGCCGCCAACGATCCAGTTCATCGTAGAACAAAGGTTTTTGGTAATCATAATCACTTCTGTTAATTTTAAGCATAAAAAATGGGATTTAGTGAGTTAAGATAGGTTTTAACCCGTTTGTTTCATATCTAAATGAAAAATTGAAATTTCCACTGAAAATGAGAAAAGCATCGTGAAAGTTTGGATTTGGAGTTATGTCCAGCGCATTTCATAGAATTCAATCAAGTACCGTAATCCGGGGTAAGATTGATCACTTTTTTTCAATATATTTCGATTATTTTTTCTGTTAAGGGGAATGTGGCATGTTTTATATTTTTAAAACCAGTACTGGACTCCAATGAATGTAAAACATGGATGCAGAAATTTTTTTGACTACTTTTAATTCGATTTAAAAATCGTTTTCGTCTTTGTTCAAAATTTGATGCTTTGGGGTGACATTGATCAGTCTCTATTCTGACGGTTTTAACGAGTTTTTTTTTATCATAAAGGATAAAAAACACCTTCAAAATATTGACTAATGCTAGTTTATCTATTTAACCTTGATTTTTAACGTTTTATTTTAAAAATATTTATAACCGAAAAATAACTATAACGCTGCCTACATTTAGGGGCAAAAATTATAATTATTGCTAAATAGTTTGAACTTCAAAATACAAATGAAATTTTAACCTTCACACATTCCCCTAGGCCCTCCTTCTATTAACATTTTCATTTTTTCCTCAAACATAACGATTTTATAGGGTTTCTATCCATTTGTCGAATACGGGCTTACTCTTGGGAAATGTCCTTATTTTTTAAATATCAAAAAATTATCATTAAATGACTATAAAAATAGCACTTGAACTATACAAATACAAAGAAAAATAGTTGATCTTTCACTTTCAACATCCCGTTGGCTTCTAAATTATTTTTAGTTCATCAGGAAAGCTGCTTTTTTGCAAGCCTTGGAAAAAATAGATATTTTTGGATTTTGAAATTACATTATAACTAACATAAAAAAAAATTCAAATACAAACCAAATTTTCCCTTCTTGATACTCAATAAATAGGCTTTCAAATGTAAAAAACAGTTTTCAAAAATTCAAACTACAGGCTAAGTTATAGATGATTATGTGGCAAAATGTCATGTTGATCAAAGCTACCCCGGTGATCAATGTTACCCCGTTTTACGGTACCTATTAAAATACCACCATTCTTTACTGAACTAGGTTGATAGGATTCAGAATTTTTGATTTTTAAGCTGAATTCGAAATTACTTCGTGCTGTTAAATTATATTGAGTACATAATTAATTATTGCAGATTTCAACTTTTGTAAGTTTTTCCGAAAATATTGAATAATTTTAAATTTTGTTCAGTTGTGTCTTGGGTTCTCCAAATCAATTTCAAAAAGTTTGAACATATACTTTTAGAAAAAATTGAAACAGAATTTATACCCTATTTAGTAAACATTTTCAATTCAAACTATGTGAACAAATAGCAATTAAAGCTTGCCCATCAACTTCACAACACGTTTACAAACGATGTTCCTAAATTGCTACTATTTGCGCAACCTTTCCCCGCAGGCATGATTGCCAATTTTAACATCTCAGTTTAATTTGGTTTCCCAACCGACGGTCGGACGTTCCGATAGCAAACGTCGGTTTAATAATTCACACCTCTTTCGAGTAATGGCTAACGGGGGGATTTCGCCCGAGTCGTCCTTGGTTTCAATAGGTGGCTTAACTGGACATAGGATTTATGAGTTATGATATGCTGCCCCGGAATGGTGTGGGCAAAACTAATCAAGGAACTTTAAACTGTGAGCAGCAGTAAAAATCATCGATTCTACTTACATACATAATTGAAATTGCTGCTGTTTCGGTTGATGGGCTGGGGATATTCCTTGAGTTGTGTCCTCTTCTTTCTGGATGGTTTTTCACTGCACGACAGATTACTTGAACGCTAGCCACTACTGGTACATCAAAGCCACTTCTTAAGCCAGTAATGGACACTGATTTACTACTTTATCACCAACTGCTAAAGCCAGCAACGTGGGCAGCCGAGTTCTTACCAGAGATGATAACTTAATAAATCGTGCTCGAGGAACCACCGAATGGTGGTTGTTGCTTCTTCTATTTTGGACCCCGAGGGAAAGTGCAAACTCTCTGGAGCCACCAAAAAGCGGGCAGCTCTAGAATGTTAATCCTTTGTGCCGCTGCTTGATTGCAACAACGCCGACGAAACACAGACACACAAACGCACTCACTCACTCGCACTCTGACTTCACTGGGTCGGTTGGGTTAGCTTTCTGGGCAGTTGTGGCCAAGTTATGATTATTTTCGTGTTACGAAACTAACTAAACTCCAGATCCTGCCGGGAGCACGCTGGAGCAACAAATGGTTGTATCAGTAGCCACTGTTGAACCTTTTATATGAACCTCAGCTTTTCATATCTGTCCCGATTGCGCGCTGCTCCTGTTGCTTCTACACTCTGTCACGAAGCTTGCTAACTCTATCTGGCTTCTCGAATGGTGGCAACAGGCTGGTGGGTGGATGAGAAGATACAACACACCGAGCTGATGTATGACGAAAGTGTGTATCTTTCTTGGGTAGTTAGCTGCTTGCTGCTGCCTGTTCGGCGGAGTCCGGAGAAGCTCCAGTCAGGTTTTTCTTTCGCCAACTGGCACCGGACGGTAGCTGGGATATGAACCATGCTGGAGTTTGCTCTGCTACTTTTGCTTAACTTAGAACGTTAACTTAGCGCGTTGGCTGCTACATGTTCGGTCACGTGGTTTTGGAGGCGAAGTTTTGAATAGAGGGTACACGTTGTTTTACCGAATATGGAGAAAAGGCTTTCGTTGATTCTTACTATACGCGATTTACAATTTTTTAGTATGAGTAATTTCAGCAGGATTTTTGACGTATATGCTCGAATCAACAGAAACTGTAAAGTTTGCTTAAAATGTCATTTTCAAATTCATTTAAAGGTTCACTCAAGTTTTCGGCAGACTCAAGTTGATGTTTGAATCTTTCCAAAGGTTCAAAGTTTATGTTGATATCAATTTCTCGATTTAGCCGGATTCTTCATGGTTCTCTCCTCAATGTTTCTGGTTAGTTTCCTGAAAAGGCTTGGCATTTTTGTGATTTGTAAGTAAAAAAATAGAAATACCAAAGCAGGGAAAGGACGTATATAAAGTGGAGAACAGTTTTCAGATGAATTTCAAATTTTGGAAGATGAAACTGGGCTACCCCAAAACTGAATGAAATGTCTTTAGGATACTTGAGTGCACTTAGATGCTTAGGCTTAAATAAGAGTGGCAGTATGTATAGATTTGCCTGTTGTTCAACAAATTTAAATGTTTTCTGAGGATCAATGGATTTAAAATTTATACATTTCAAATCAAATCCACAAGTTTTACGGAAGTTTTGAGAACTTCAAATAGAATTGATTATCTGAGGATGAAGTTTACTAAATGATGTCCGTAAAACCAATAAGTGCAAAAGTGACTATAATTTGTTTCATTTTTTTTTTTTTGTTCAATCGAAAGCTCGTTTGAAAGAATGTTGGAAAATTGCGTTATACAAAAACTTTATAGCGTGTTTTCTCGAAAGTAGTAAATGTAAGTAACTTCTTTGATTCTATAACAAGGCGTTACCGTTTAGAAAGTATTCAGATGCCGCTAACCCACCGTCGGAAGTGGCATCCCTAATACAATGGTCTAGGTCTGTTGGGGCTTCCTAGGTCTGCATGAAAGCTAGGACAGACACTATGTCTTTCAAGTTCAAATGCGGTTTTTTTTATAAAGACACTGCTTCGCAGAAAATCAATTAAAGTACCCATACCTTAAACAAAATACAATATTCGATCAGAAATAAATTTTGTTAGAAACTTTCAAACAAATGTTTCATAAGAATTTTGAAAAAAAGTTTGACTGCAGAAAAATTAAAAAAATAAACTAGAGGAAAAAATTGGGATTTGTACCATTCTTGGAAGTGTTCCATTCTGGGAAAAAATCTGGAAAATGGAACATTCTTAGAAAAAAGTTCTGGTTAATGGTACATTCTGGGGATTTTCTTTCTGGGGTTTGATTTCGGGTATTTGTCAATCTGGAGATAAATCATTCTGATTAAAAATTTTTGGGTAGCCGGGATGCAATCAGATTTATGTATGCAACTGCAACAATAATTGCCTCTCCATATTTGTTAGCTTCAGTAAGGAGAAATTATTTTTCTTATCAGAATGGTTTGCATCGGGACCCTTTACATTTTCACCAAATCTTCAAATTAAGTTAATTTTCGCGATTCTATAACCACAGAATTTTTTTTTATAGATTTTCAAGATTTTCGTTTCCCGATAAGCAATTTTATCCTTCCACTAGAGAGATAAAGTCTGCCATCTGTCGTTTTCTCTTTTTATTTTTAACAGATGGCGGTACTGAACCAAAATCCGGTTAGGGTGACATGAAATCGTTTAGATTTTAAATAAATTAAACTGTAAATTAAATGCTAGTATAATCAACGAGTAAATGGTCCAAAAATTTTATTCCACAACTGTTGAATAAAAATAACTGTTGGGCCATGAACAACCTTTAGTGGACAGTTCGCTTTCGACCGCGTTACCGATCGGACGCTTTTTCCACTTGCTCTGTGTACAGTGTAGTTTTTTCTCTTTCGCGTTCTCGTGTATTCTCAATCACGGACATCATTTTCTTTTGAGTTTCCAGTGCCAGTGTTGAGTTATCCGGCGAAACATCGTAACCAGTGTTTTTTTTCACTTTGAGATGGGGGAAACTCCCCCAGTGTGGGGCGGGGCACTTAACCCGCCAGGAAATCGAAATATGAGAACTGTTCCTTCATGGATGGACCCGTTTGGAGAGTTTGGCGATATGCAATTTCTCCGAATGAAACCATCCGGCCTCCAAAAACTTCCCAAAAACCCCTTCATCATATCGATGACTGTCGAAAAATACGTCGGAAAAATTGACGGAGGGAATCCTACTGACCGAGGGGAGAGTTATCTCCTTAAAGTCAGGAATTCCGCTCAAGTCAACAAGCTGCTCAAACTGGATCGACTGATAGACGGCACTCCGATCACCATCAAACACCACCCGACCCTTAACCTTTGCCAGTGCGTGGTGTCATGTGAAGACGCTGCGGGACTAAGTAACGACGATCTGCAAAGTTTCCTTGCCGATCAGGGCTTTACGAAAGTTTATCGTTTTCTAAGAAAATCCGGCGAAAAAACGGTTCCGACCAACTCGATGGTAATCACCGTTAAGGGCACCACTCCTCCTCCTCATATCTTCTTCGGATTCATCCGCATCGCAACTCGGCCATATTACCCCCGCCCACTCTTGTGCTACAACTGCGGCACATATGGCCACTCGAAGCTGCGCTGCAAAAATTCCCCCATCTGCATCGACTGTGGTGACTATGAAGTTCACAAGGACTGCCCCAATGAACCGCACTGTGTCAACTGCCAAGGAACCCACTCATCCATAAACCGGAACTGTCCCATCTTTAAAGAGGAACAAGCCATTGTCCGCCTCAAAGTCGACTTGGGAATTTCCCAAGGCGAGGCCGTCAAGGTTTACAGAAGCCGACTACAGCGCCAAAAGGAAGCCACCGAACGAGTTCAAGCCGAAACCCTTAAAGACGAGCGGATCCGTCAACTGGAAGCCCAAGTTTCTCAACTTCTGGAACAACTGGCCAAACTCAAGGACAATCTCAACGAATCTACTCTTGTTGGCGGTTCCACAACCACTCAAGAGGATTCCGACGACTCCAGCTGCGACTCCGACCGTGACGGCGGCAACAATCGTCACACGACGGTCATCCGTACACCAAGCAACACGTCCACCCCGAAACGGAATAGGCAAAACAGTTCCATCGAAAGCCCTCCCAGCCAGGTAACAACACCGAAGAAGAAGAAGCCAGCCATACCAGGTAACCTCCCAAGTCCCCCATCCAACTCAATTGGTAAGTCATCCTAACTCGACTTTGAGAAATTCTTACTTCCGAAAACCAAACCACTTTATTTTTAAAAAATGGCTTATTCTACCCCCAATTCAATCTCCCAAATGTTCACAAACAACTGCAGTATAACATCCACCAGTAAGAACCTCAAAAAATCTCCTGCCCCTAAAAAATCATTAATCTTTGCCGTTCAATGGAACACACGAGGATTAACAAGCCGACTCCCAGACATCCAATTACTAATGCAGAGATTCTCCCCACAAGTTTTGGCCATTCAGGACATTCTCTGCAACTCTTCAGTACCGCAAAATCTCATCAAGGGTTATCAATTGCATATCTCCAGCAACCCAAGCTCCCGACAAGGCGCTGGCCTTGCAATTAAAAATGGAATCCCCTACGATCTGATCAATATTAACTCCACATTGAATGTTATCGTTGCCAAGCTGCATTACCCGTTCAACATTACTGCTGTCTCTCTCTACATCCCACCTCAAACTACCTACTCTGACTTCACTGAAAAGATCGACGATTTACTCCCACAAATTCCAACACCATTTATTATCATGTCTGACCCAAATGCCCACTCTCTGTCTTGGGGCAGTTCACACACATCTAGGAAGGGATCTTATTTAGAAAATCTTGCCATAGCTCATAACCTAACCATCTTGAACAACTCTCAACCCACCCGCATAGACCCTTCTACAGGTAACCTGTCCGCCCTGGACCTCACGATGGTCTCATGGGAGCTAGGCCCAAAGTTTTGCTGGAATGTCCTCGACGACTGCCATGGCAGTGACCATTTTCCCATCCCAATCAAAATCCAACATCCTACCCCGCAAAACACTACCAGGCCTCGATGGAAGTACGATAATGCCGATTGGCTTGGTTATCAACTTGATGTTGACAGCCTCCTATCAACTCATAACCCTACTTGCGTTCAAACTTTTTCCACAATTATTCTAAAATCCGCCGAAAAACACATCCCCCGCACTAGTGGTATGCCCGGGAAAAGCGCCGTCCCCTGGTGGACCCCCGAGGTTAGAGATGCCATCAAATTACGGCGAAAAAGACT
Source organism: Uranotaenia lowii (assembly GCF_029784155.1). NCBI lineage: Eukaryota > Metazoa > Arthropoda > Insecta > Diptera > Culicidae > Uranotaenia > Uranotaenia lowii. Next base: position 205,389,924 of record NC_073691.1, on the reverse strand, counting down.
ACACGCTCTTAAACGTATCCCCAACGATGACCCTCGAAAAGAATCTGCTCTCGCCGACTACAAAATCGCTCGGTCCTGTTCAAAACGAGCAGTGAAGGACGCTAAAATCGCAAGCTGGCAGAAATTTACCGAAGAAGTACATCCAAATACCCCCTCCAATGTACTTTGGGCAAAAATCAAGACCCTCAACGGGGACTCCCGTAAAAACCCCTACCACATCCTGCTTAACAACAAATACACCAATGATCCTTCTACCCTAGCCAACTCCTTCAGTGACCTCTTTTCCTCAGTCTCAACTTCATCCAACTCTCCTCTACCCGATCTTCCCTCCACACCCAGTCATATAAACTCCGACTACAATAGCCCTTTCACCGTCGATGAACTGGAGTTTTCCCTTCGAAAAGTGAAGGGCCTATCCGCCGGCCCAGACGAAATAGGATACCCCTTACTAAAAAATCTATCACTCCTCGGCAAAAAGTGTTTCCTTAACATCCTTAACCTCATCTGGTCGGAAGGGAAACTTCCCGACAGCTGGAAGACTGGACTAGTCATACCTATTCCCAAACCAAAGCAAAACCTACACCTGATCGACAATTATCGCCCAATTACCCTTCTTGATTGCTCCGGGAAAATCCTAGAAAGGATGGTAAACCGTCGTCTACAAGCCATCCTAGAAAAACGAAAGCTCCTAGATTCTCGACAGTTCGCTTTTCGGACCGGGAGGTCTACCGACGACTATTTCGTAGAACTAGAATCCATCCTTTCAACCTCCTTAAAAAAAACACCAACACGTCGAATGTCTCTCGCTCGACCTGTCGAAAGCGTTCGACAGGGTTGACAGACTGGCAATAATCACCCAACTGGTCAAATGGGACCTTGGTGGGAGGATGCTCCAATACATCAAAGATTTCCTCACTTACCGATCCATTGAAGTACTCATCAATGGAGCTCGTTCATCCGTTAAACCAATTCTTGGAGGAGTGCCTCAAGGCTCTGTTATTGCCCCCACTCTATTCCTAATAGCGATAAACACACTCTTTCACACAATCCCAAACAACATCGACACACTAGTGTACGCTGACGACATACTCCTAATCTCCACTTCTCCTTTTGCTAGAATGGCTCGAAGAAGACTGCAATCGGCCGTCAATTCGGTTGCAGAATGGGCCCCTACCGCTGGATTTCAGTTAAAAAAAAAAAAAAAAAAAAAACGAATCAGCCCGGATACCCGGATTTTTTTTAAATTGCTCGGTTTTTGTCTCGATGTATTCACAAATTTGTTGAATTTACCGAAAACTCAAATTTAGTAAAGATAAATTTGAAATTTTTATTAGAAAACGAGTTTTTCATAATTATTTTCATCAAAATTTATAAGAATTTTTTTAGAACCATTGAATACAATTTGAAGTGCTTTGACGATAAATTAAAGGTTTTTTTTATTTTGTTTAAATATTAGATTATTTTGCTCAAATTCGTCCGAATATGAGTCGTTTTTGTATTTGAAAATTTGAAATTGAATGCACGGTTTCCCCAGTTTAGGGCCGAAAATGTGCTAGAAAATTTCAGGAATACATAGTATTGACTTCCATCGTTTTTGGGTCCGCTCACACTCTATCCACTAAGACAGACACGCACATAAAATCGCTCGATCAGATAATTATTTTTACTTCATTGAGAAAAAAACAAACTTCAACATGAATTAAATCCTCTCAAAATCTGTCAGCCTATCTTTTCATGTTAACTTCATGCTTATCCTTCCCAGCAAACATTTAATAAGGTATATCGCAGGAACAACAGAATTATTCAAACAAATACATCAGATGAAAAGATTGTATTAAACGTACCAAAACAGCATAATAAACAATTCTAAGTGATTTGAGTAAAACGAAAAAAAAAATCCTCGACCGAGATTTGAACTCCTGTCCTCCAAGTTCGCTGTCCGATATCTTAACACGATACCAACTCATCAGTTGATATGATCCACGCTATATGCTTATTTTTTTGGAAGCATATTTATTAGTCGAATTTTATGTTAGCTGGGTTTGCGTTTGTAGGGATCAGGATGGACTACGAAATAAATATGAATTGAATTAAATATATGTTCGGTTATAATGCATAATAATTGAGATTAAAAAAAAAGGAGAAGATGATTAAAATTGTATAAGCGTGAGCGTTACGTGCCGTTAGCCTATATCAAATGAGATAAAGTGAACTCATTTCTATGTGTTTGTAATTGATGCTGAAAAAAGAGATAACTGAGAACCCAGCCGTGTATATATAGAAGAGAAACCGATTGAGAGGCTAGAATGGTGTTGGTATTGGTAAAACGTTCCTTTTCCGAGCCGCGTGATACCGAGGAGAACATACGGCAGTTAAGAAAAGTATTTTGGCGAGAAAAGTTCTCGTTTTGAATTCGTCCGGAAAAAGGGAAGCAGCTGAGAAACATGGCGTCCGACAAGGATTCTGCCGGCCACTACATTGGCGCATCATGCGCTCCCGAACGGTAAGAATCTAAGTGAAATTATGAGGTGTAAGCTAAGTATAATTTACAATGGAGCTTATTTGAAGACTAAACAGATAAATTTGAAAAATAATGTGGATTATTTAAAAGATGGTGTTAATCGGCCAAAAGAAAAAAAATCGGGAAATAGAAATTGCGAACATTTTTGAGAGTTTTTTTTTCTGAAATCGTTAAAATTAGAATGAAAGAAAACGCAAACAAAATTATTACTTTTCAATAATCGGTTGGTTTTGAGTTTTGATAAGAATTTTATTGGTATTTATTCAAAAAAATACGAAACGGAAAATTTAAGGTGGCAAGAAAAAGTGAAAAGAAATTTATTTAAATTTATTTTGAATTTTACGAAAATCGAATAATGTAATGAACGAAAAATAAATTGGTATAAATAAAGAAAAAATGGAATAATTAAATGCTATTTTTGATGAGCGATTGAAAAAAACGAAAATTTTAGTGGGATGAGGTTCAAATAAAACAGGTTTACCGGAATTTGTGATGAATGAATTGAAACGTGTTTTTCGATGATGTTTTAAACAGATAAATTTGAAAAATAAGGTGGATTATTTAAAAGATGGTGTTAATCGGCCAAGAGTAAAAAAAAAAAATCGTGAAATAGAAATTGGGAACATTTTTGAGAGTTTTTTTTTCTGAAATCGTTAAAATTAGAAAACGCAAAAAAAAAGTTATTACTTTTCAATAATCGGTTGGTTTTGAGTTTTGATAAGAATTTCATTGGTATTTATTCAAAAAAATACGAAACGGAAAATTTAAGGTGGCAAGAAAAAGTGAAAAGAAATTTATTTAAATTTATTTTGAATTTTACGAAAATCGAATAATGTAATGAACGAAAAATAAATTGGTATAAATAAAGAAAAAATGGAATAATTAAATGTTATTTTTGATGAGCGATTGAAAAAAACGAAAATTTTAGTGGGATGAGGTGTTCAAATAAAACAGGTTTACCGGAATTTGTGATGAATGAATTGAAACGTGTTTTTCGATGATGTTTTAAACAGATAAATTTGAAAAATAAGGTGGATTATTTAAAAGATGGTGTTAATCGGCCAAGAGTAAAAAAAAAAATCGTGAAATAGAAATTGGGAACATTTTTGAGAGTTTTTTTTCTGAAATCGTTAAAATTAGAATAAAAGAAAACGCAAAAAAAAAGTTATTACTTTTCAATAATCGGTTGGTTTTGAGTTTTGATAAGAATTTCATTGGTATTTATTCAAAAAAATACGAAACGGAAAATTTAAGGTGGCAAGAAAAAAGTGAAAAGAAATTTATTTAAATTTATTTTGAATTTTACGAAAATCGAATAATGTAATGAACGAAAAATAAATTGGTATAAATAAAGAAAAAAATGGAATAATTAAATGGTATTTTTGATGAGCGATTGAAGAAACGAAAATTTTAGTGGGATGAGGTTCAAATAAAACAGGTTTACCGGAATTTGTGATGAATGAGTTGAAACGTGTTTTTCACTGATCTTTTTCAATTAAGATATTTTATAAAACGAGTTTGATGAACGAAACGAAAATTGTAATAATAAAAGAAACCGAGACTTTCCACTGAGATTGAAATTGATACACACTATTATTGGTTGTTATCTTATGCCAAAAATCAAATAAGGAGACAATTTTATTGGTTATTCTTAAAAAAATCGAAAATTTTTACCCATATCGAAAGCAAAAAATATATGTATCTTTATGATTTTTTTTTGTTGTAAGGCTGTATGATAAAAGCAATAAGTATAAGAATTAGTAAAAAAAAAAAAACGAAATTTTTAAAAGAGAATTTAGGGTGACCAAATAGAAATTTACGAAATTGGATGTTCGAAATTGATGTTGAAAACTTAACAATATTTCGAAAGAAGAAAGTACTGCAATAATTGATTGTTCGGCATCTAAAGAAAATAAGTGAAATTTCAATTAGGAAATTATCTATATTTGTACCTTTAAAAAAAACGTAAAATTGAAGTGAAGAAAGAGAAAAAATTCTGGAACACATGAATTTATTTTTTTCTTACAATTGAAATTTTCAAATCAAATGCTTTGTAATAACCGTTGCTTCGAGGACTATCAATTTTTAGAACAAAATATAATATTTAGCAAGAATATGATTATTATTTTTATTATTTCCAAACTAGCTAAGTGCTATGTAACTGCAGTGCTGCAGTACAATGCACAACACGAAATTCAATCGAAAAAACTAAATTTGAGTATGGAACATGAGGAAACTTCTAAAATGGTTTTAGAATATGGAAATTAAAAATCATAAACTAGAAAACATTTCCAACACGTTAGAAAAATGAAATGTGAATTCGGAATCTGTTATTGGACGGTTCATTGCTAACAAATTTGATTTTGGAATCGTAACGAGAAACTTGTGGAAATGTGGAGGCAGACATTTTTTAACTCGATAAAAACAAGTTTCATTTAAACATCTTGACCAGAATGCGAATATTGGTAAAGAAGACTGTAAATTAGAAATTCCGAAATGTAAAACTTTTTCATAAACCAAAAAAGAAATGTAAAAAAAAAAAAAAAATGAAATGTGATTTCATTTGTAATAATTATAAATGTGTTAAGGAATGTTGTGAAATTTTGAAATGATTCTTTTTACATTGAATAAAAGATACAAATAATGATAAATTTTTGCAAACATGATAACAATTTTTCAATATGAAAATCGTAAAATGGGAAACTTTTACTTACCATATCCAAAACGCAATCGAAATTTGTTACTAGAAATTTGAAACTGAGAATAGCAAAACGGATATTTTTGAGTCAAAAACTAGAAATTTGAATAAAAAAAATGTTGGCGAGCTTTTGAACGTGGTCATTGAAACATCTTAACTAGAATTCGGAAATTGATTATATAATTGTAAATTAAAAATACTTAAATAGAACGAAAAGAAAAAACTTGAAATTCGACACTTGATTTGTCAGAAATATAAAACGGAAGCAATAGGAAAATTAAGAAACAGAATTATTTTATAAATGGAAATTCAAAATTGTTAAATTAAAATCGTAAAACAGAAAATTTTGAAACTGTATGAAAAATTGAAAAGCCGTGAATAGAAATGAAAATGAAAATTTGTAATTGGAAATTCGAAAAAGAATGGCATAATTTTAAAATTTTAAATTTAATTTGGAATCGCGAAGAGAAAAACATTTTGAGAAAAAATAAAGACAAAAAAATAAAAAAGTAAATCGAAAGGTGTTATAAGAAATTTTAAACGGAGCAATGTGAAATGGAAAGTTAAAATTTGGAAAATTTCACAATAAAAAAAAGATGAAATTTAAATAACGAAGTTTTAAAATTGATTGCGATTGCAATCAATTGAATTTTGCAATTTTGAAATAAAAGTAAGAAACAGAAAATGTTAATTTTGATGAATGAAAACACAAAATTGAAAATGAAGAAATTTAAAATGGAAGACTAAAAAAAAAGTCAGCAAAACGAATATCTTTCTATAAAAAAGCAATTTTTATTCGGAAACGTAGAATGGAAGTTTTTTACAATTGAAATTAAGAAGGGTAAACTCGAAATAAGAAATTGAATTGACGGTAGTTTCAAAACAAAAATAATGAAAATTTAAATCATAATGTAAAAAGGAAAATGACGAAACACGCGAACTGAAATTTTATGAATGCTTCAAACGAGCCGAATTGGAAGAAAATGGATGAAACAAATTTCGAAATGAAAATTCTTTATTGTAATTCGAAAATTTGTGGAAAAACAAATTGATTAAAACATGAAAATTTCTAACTAGGTAAACAAGTTTCATTCAAACATCTTGGAAAGTATGCGAATATTGGTAAAAGAAGATTGAAAATTAGAAATTCTGAAATGTAAAACTTGTTCATAACCCAAAGAAGAATGTTAAAAATGAAATGTGATTTCATTTATAATAAAAAAAAAATCTGTTAAGGATTGTTGTGAAATTTAGAAATGGATTTTTTTTACTGTAAATAAGAAACAGAAAATGCTGAAATTTGGGAATGTAAAATACAACTAACAATATCGAAAACGGGATCGAAATAAGTTAATAGAAATTTGAAACTGAGAATTGCAAAACAAATATATTTGAGCCGAAACCTAAAAATTTGAAAAAAATAAATGTTGAGAGCTTTTGAACGTGATCATTGAAACTTCTTAACTAGAATTTGGAAATTGATTATACAGAGTTGTAAACTTAAAATCCTTAAATAGAACTATAAGAAAAATTCTTGAGATTTGAAACTTAAATTATCAGAAATGTGAGACGAAAGCAATAGGAAAATTAAGAAAAAGATTTTTTATCAACGGAAATTTCAATTTGGAATTGTGAAGAGAACAACATAAAAAAGACAAAAAAAAAGCGAAACCGAAGGGTGTTTGAAATTTTAAACGGAGGAATGTGAAATGGAATTTAAGATTTGGATAATTTCAAAAAAAAAAGGTTGAAATTTAAATTACGACTTTAAAACCATGCAAGAGATCATCAATATTTTTATTCGGTTTATCGAAATCAAAGTAACGATAGAGAGGCATCCTAAAATTATATTTATAGAACAATCGAAACAAATGCGTTGTAATGATGGATATTTCGGTGATTGAATTATCGGAATATTTCGCAAGCTAATAGATAATATTTAACCAAAATAAAAGAAATTGTAAAATTGTAATGTTATACAGGAATTTGTTATTGGGTTATCGAAAGAGGGAATAGAAAGACAAAAATCTTTCAGTAAAATAAATTCGAAATTTCAATTGAAATATTGTAAACAATGTAATTAGTAAATAGGTTTGAAAAAACATATAAAAGGGAATGGTAAAAATGAGACATAGGTAAAAAAAAATTATATCGAAAATCGTGAAAAGAAAAAACAAAAAAACGCAAAACAAATTTTTTTCAAAAAATTTGAATATGAAATTTCAAAACGAAAATTTAAAATTGGAAAATTCTTTAAATGAATATTCATAAATTCTTTCTGGCTTGGCGCACGGCGGCGTCCCAAATAAACGCAATTCAAACAATCATAAATTCTTTCTATAAAAAAAAACTATTGCTATTGGGAAACGTAAAATGGAAAACTTTTACAATTGAAATCAAAAAGGGAAAACTCGAAACAGGAAATCAAACTGACGGTAATTCCAAAAGCAAAATTAAGAAATTAGTAGCGTAATGTAAAAAGAAAAACGACGAAACACGTGAACTGAATTTTTATGAATGCTTCCAAACAAGCCAGATTGGAAGAAAATGGATAAAAAAAAAAAAACTTTGAAATGGAAATTCTATATAATAAATTCGAAAATTTGTGGGAAAGAAAATTGATTTAAACATGAAAAGCGAATTTTGAAATAAAGTCATATATTTAAAATTTGGAAATGTTTTTTTTTTTTAATTTTATCGCAAAGTAAAGATTTTGAAAATAAAATTGAAAATCAAAAGCTTGTTAATATGTACGGGTATGAAAATTCATATCAACATGAATGGCTCATGCATTGGAAACTGGAAATTGAAGATTATAAAACGGAAATGAGAAAGATCTTACCGATGAGAAATTGAAATAACCGAGAACTAACAAACAACTTGAAATTTTAAATCATCACTTTTTAAACTTAAAGACCAAATTATAAATTGAGAACTGCAAAACGGATATTTTTCAGTCGAAAATTGAAAATTTGAATGAGAAAAAATGAACGAGGTCATTGAAACATCTAAACTAGAATTTTGAAATTCGTTAAACCGAATTGTAAATTAAAAATCCTTTAATAGAATTAAAGAAAAAACTTGAAATTTGGAACTTAATTTTTTTTTAAATGTGAAACGAAAGCAATAGGAAAATTAAGAAACAGATATTTTTCATAACTCGAAATTCAAAATTATAAATTTAAAATCGTAAAAAAAGGAAAACTTTGAAACTATAGGAAAAAATGGAAGCCTTGAAAACAAATTAAAAAAAAAAAGTAAATTTGTAATTAAAAAAAATTGAAAAAAAGAATGGCAAATTGAATGATGAAATTTTAAATTTTATTTGGAATCGTTAAAAGAAAAACATTTGAGAAAAAAAACAATGACAAAAAAAAAATAAAAATTGAAATCAAAAGGTGTTATGAGAAATTTGAAATGGCGAAATTTGAAATGGGAAATTAAAATTTGGAAAATTTCAAATTAAAAAATATAGTTGAAATTTAAATAACGACTTTAAACCCAATAGATCATCAATATTTTGATTCTGATAAATCTTAAAAATCAAAGTTACGAAATCCTAATTTTTTTTTTTGGAACAATCGATTTTTTTTTAAACAAATGCGTTGTAATGATAGATGCTTCGGTAATTAATGTTTAGAATCATCGGAATATTTCGCAAGCACACATGATCATAATAAAAGAAATTGAAAAATTGTAATATTATAACGGAATTTGTTATTGGGTTATCGAAACAGGTAATTGCAAGACAAAAATTTTTCAATAAAATAAATTCAAATGAGGCATAGGTACAAAGTAGTAATTTGCAAATCGTGAAAAGGAAGAACAAAAAAAATCGCCAAAAAAAAATTTGTATCAATAATTTGAATATGGAAATTTCATAACGAAGTTTCAAAATTTTGCAATTGAAATTGAATTAAAAAAACAAAATATTATGATTTTTATGAATGAGAGGTAATACAAAATTGAAAATGAAGAATAAATGGAAGACTTTAAAAAAAGCAAGCGGAAAGAATAACTTTCTATTAAAAAAAAAACCATTCCTATTTGGAAACGTAAAATGGAAAACTTTTACAATTGAAACCAAGAAGTAAAAACTCGAAATAAGAAATTGAATTGACGGTAGTCCCAAAACAAAAATTAAGAAAATTAAAACTAAAAAATTGAAATCGTAATGCAAAAAGGAAAATTACGAAACACGCGAACTGATTTTTTATGAAGGCTTAAAAACGAGCCAAATAAAAAAAAATTGGTTGAAACAAATTTCTAAATGAAAAATTCTATATAATAAATTCGAAAATTTGAATGTGAAATTTTGAAAATGGTTTTTTTTTCAGTTATCGCAAAGCAGGGATTCAGAAAATAAAATTAAATTCAGAAGCCTGTTAATATGTATGGGTATGAAAATTCAAATCAACATATATGGCTCATTAATTGAAAACTGGAAATTGAAGATTATCAAACGGAAATGAGGAAGCTTTTAAAGATTAGAAATTGAAAAAAAAAAACAACAAACAACTTGAAATTTTTTAAACTTGAAGACCAAATAATAAATTGCATGTTATTACGGGACATTAAAAAAGTCAATTGGGAATCTGTATACCTATTCGAAATTTATTAATATTATACCGGAAGTGGAAACCAAATATCCGAGATGAGAGATTTGCGAGTAATTCGTTGTCATTCAGACTAGAATCAATAAAATTCTGGAATCAATAAATATGCCCTGAAAGAAGTTAGTAATAAAAAAAAAAATAACCCAGAGACGACAGAAAAAGGAGATCTAAATGCCGGAAAGATTCGAGTACATGTTTTTATATGGATTATTCCAATAATTCGTGCTTAAAACCCATTATAAATAAAATAACTCAAATGAATGAATAGCTGTTTTTCTTCTATTTGATTAATTTTGTTGTATGCGTTGTTTTAGTCGGAATGATTTGGTTAATGAATTAACCGTTGACATTTGTTTGTTCAGAGGATGTAGGATCAAGTTGGCTAAAATCCTGTAGAAATAATAAAATGTATACAATATAATGGTTAACATTTGCTTTTGAACTTAGTTATTTTTATTGGATAAATATGACAAAAATCGATTAACTTCAGAATTAACATAAACATAAACATAATTAACTCAAAGCAGCTAGTTTGGTACAAATAATTTTTCATATCCAGAGTAGGCAAGGAGGCGGATGTAGGGATCAGGATGGACTACGAAATAAATATGAATTGAATTAAATATATGTTCGGTTATAATGCATAATAATTGAGATTAAAAAAAAGGAGAAGATGATTAAAATTGTATAAGCGTGAGCGTTACGTGCCGTTAGCCTATATCAAATGAGATAAAGTGAACTCATTTCTATGTGTTTGTAATTGATGCTGAAAAAAGAGATAACTGAGAACCCAGCCGTGTATATATAGAAGAGAAACCGATTGAGAGGCTAGAATGGTGTTGGTATTGGTAAAACGTTCCTTTTCCGAGCCGCGTGATACCGAGGAGAACATACGGCAGTTAAGAAAAGTATTTTGGCGAGAAAAGTTCTCGTTTTGAATTCGTCCGGAAAAAGGGAAGCAGCTGAGAAACATGGCGTCCGACAAGGATTCTGCCGGCCACTACAGCGTTCATTCTTGAATATTATGAAAATAGAACAATTCTCGGGGTAACTATGGGAACTGTGGTAACGCACTATGAAAGATTGTCATACAATCAAGCGGATAAAAATGTATTCAAAATGTTTTCAACAATTTGACAACAACACTCCTAGCCAGTCCTAATTTGTACGTTTGAATAGTGCCATTAGGGTGCCTAGTTTGAAAGTCAAAGACGGGTGACCTGAAAAGCTAATCATTACTTATAATTACTTTTTATAGAGGGTAGGTCCAAAAGCTGACAATGGTGAAATTCTCAAAAAGCTCCAAATCCTTAGATCGTAACTGAACTCTTCAGAACTTGTCAGAATATTCACGAAAAACTTGAAAAAAATCAGCAGGACTAAAACGATCTCGTCCGAATACTTTCTGATTTTTTAACTTTATTTATTTTCCTAGTGACTTTGAAGCTATTCATAACTTTTTTTTATAGAGATTAACATTAACCACAATGTCTTATACGCAGAAGTTTTTTATTATTAGTGATCAAAATTTCAGTTTTCATTTTTTTTTTTTCAAACATATATACAGTCCCCCCACAATCATTAGTCACTTAACGTATCATTTCACCACAAAATGTTCGTTCATTCTGGTGTTAGTGGACCAAACATCAAGCTTTGCATGAATTTCAGTCATTAAATATTCCCTCTTTGATTTCAAACATGATTTTGTTTCCAATTTTGTTGAAAAATATAATAATTTACCGAAACAATCAACGTTTTTCAAAACCACAATTATGGGTCAAAATTGAAGCTTGTAACAATTATTAGTCATATTGCCCACAATTATTAGTCACATAGAAGTCCATGGCAACACCCGAATATCAACATGAAAATCAACAAGTTTCTGGCAAACATTCAGGGGCATTCTTTGCTAGTATAAGTTCAAGGGGCAATTGGGTTGAGCTAGCAACCAAGAAATGTTTTGTTTTGCTTGCGAAAAAGTGACCCATGATTGTGTGAAACTTGGTGGATTCTGTAACAATTATGGGTCACTTTTATTTTGCTATATATTATTGAATTTTCGCATTTCATTTGCTCAGTTTTATTTGGAAAATGTTAACTCTTCTTTTGTGCTTATATGGGACCAATTCATTTAGTTGGAATCTTTGAAATACCCGCATAAGGGGCTTAACGGTTTAAGATGTCAATCTTATAACATTGGAATTTTATGCGATAGTTCCACAGCTTATAGTTCACCTTTGATAAAAAGTATTCAAACAGCAATTTTACTGTTATCAAACGCACAAATAATATTTTTAATGCATTTTGATGATATTGTCGATTAACTTAAAATAATTATTTGATATAATTTCTTTTGGTTTAGTAGATATCAGCAGTTCTAATGATCGGTGACTAATAATTGTGTGTGACCCATGATTGTGGGGGGACTGTATTTGTGTAGTGATTTTTTCAATTTTTCAATATCTCAAGAAATGGATAGTTCTGAAATTTAAATGTTTCTGAAACGAAGTGTATACTTTCATGAAATATTCAGATGATTTTTTCTTTATTTTTTTCCGCGTTATCTCTCATAGTGTGACACAGTGCCATGTTTTGTTGATATTTTAGTGTTTCTATGCTACTTAGATCTTGAGGTTTGACAGCTCTAAGCGCTAGTGGTGACTTCACACGGAAAATTAGCTATTTCGTCGTTTTCGTCGCTTTGGAAGGAAATAAAATTTATGTATGTATATTGCCGCCACTTTGATAGGTAATTGCTGTTTTTCGAAATTCATACGATCATTCATATCATGAGTGCTTATCCTTGCATGGCGGAAATCCTCATAAATTTTGCTGGATCCTAAAACTGCATATCGTGGGAGTCCAATTCATTCATCGTGGAACCAATTTTTTGGGGAATTTCCTTCGCTCAAGATCGATGCAATTGAAATTTAACTTGGCGCTAGCTTGAATAAGTATGGTTTCTTTTGCGTGATGAATTCTCTTGTTGTTGTATAAACCTCGTACGGGTACCCCCTAGCAGTCCATCTTCCACAAGAAGAAAGGGGCCCTTTTTAGAAAATTTGCTTTCATTTTCTTGGTTATTTTTTTTATCTTTACAACAAAATTTGTATGATTAATTCTCAAGCTACACAACAAATTTTCTTATGGAATTTTCCCACTATGAGGCTGGAGAGATATGACTAAAAAAATTGGAGCCTTCTTCATCATGTTCCTTCTTTCCACTTGAAAAGAGAAGAAAGGTCTTTAATAATCATAAAAACACCCCAATCCCAAATACATTCCCATGCCAAATTTGTGTCTATTTACTTGATTAGCTTTCGAGTTTCCTAATTTGTCTCGACTAGAAGGAAGAAAGGGAGGGAGTGCCAAATAATCATAAAACTCTATTCGTACTCAAATTTGATTTGTGTTCAAGTCACGCAAATCAAAATATTTGGAAGCCCGTCCCCGCTTCTTGTCCTCCCACTGAAACACAGGAAGGGTCTAAAATCGTTGTTCAATCTGCTAAATAAGTTCGCGAATTATGTAAAAAAAATGTATGATACACCTCCTCCTCTCGTCCTATTTCCTCACTGAAATGAAGGAAGAGTACCAAATTACCAGTACCAGTTTTGCCAAAAAATGTTTGGAAACCTCCCTTGGCACTTTTTTTTCCACATAAGAATGATACCCAAATTTCTTTCCATGTCAAACTTGGATACATTTACTTAATAAGTGTTCGAGTTACGCAAAAAAATCTCAGGGGTTTCAAATAATCATAAAAATATTTCTTGTATTCAAATACACTCCCTTACCAAATTTGGTTCTTTGCTTGATTGGTTCTATAGTTTTGTCAAAATTTTCATTGGGGACCTCCTCCACCTTCCCTACCCCCCACTGAAATGGGGGGAGGGAGGGGGGTGCCAGAAAGGAGGTAGGCCTATCAGTGGCGGCATATTATCCAAAAAACGGGAAAACTACGGCTCACCACTAAAATGAAGTTGCAAAATAATCTTAAAATCATTTTACGTGCCGTAATATCTCTCCATGCCAAACTTGGTTCCATTTACTCGATAAGTATACGAGCTATGCAAAAAAATAGGAGCCTCTTCTCCTCTTTCTATTTCTCCACTGGAATGCGGGAAGAGTACCAAATCCTCATAGCAATATTTCTCGTATCAAAATACTCTTCCATGCCAAATTTGGTTCCATTTGCTCTATTAGGTTTTGAATGAAAATTGTATGGAAGCCCAACACTCCAATCTCTCCACTGAAGGAAAAAAAGGAAATCAAACACAGCCATGTAGATAAACTTTGGTTCCCTTTTCATAATCAGTTCTCAAGTTATGCATTCATGTTACTTTTGTTTGGAAGACCCCCTCCACCCTTCTAGTGAGGGTAGATTGGTTGGGTATAATTTCACCTCAATCGGACATGATTTAGGGATGCTCAAAGTGTCGGGTTACACCCTTTAAAATAACCTTAAAATAGGCTTGCCAGATACTTTCAGAAAAAAAGCGGAACATTTCACGAAAAAAAAGCGGGACACAGCGGAAAAAAGCGGGACCTTTGAGAAAATTTAAAAAAAAGCTTAAATGTGTAGCAAAACTTTACGTTTACCATCAGCCAAAGTTGTTCATAGAAAGAAAACTAAGGTTTTTTTAACGCAGATTGATTTTGCTCAGTTTTTCTTAAATGACTTCTATTTACATTTACCATATGCACCGTTTTTTTCCACGGTTCTCGCAAATTAACATGTTATTTGAGAGAAAATATTTCAGGTCGTTCTTGTGAAATGCGGATTTGATACCGCGATAAAAACCATTGTGTAATTTTAATAAAAATAAGTTTTTTTTTTGGTAATTTCTTCAAAAGTTTGAAAACATCAAGAAAACTTCCATATTTATATACTTTGGACAATTGAGTCGAAAAAGGTGGTGTATACCTAACATTTGGAAACTCAACTAAGATTCCGGCAAAGAAGTTTATCTCATATACCTAATTCTATGATTTATAACTATCTGGAGGCAACTTTAACAATTTTTTTTTCATACAAAGGCTTACGAGTTGCAAAAACACTTAACTGAAATAGAATCTTATTCTAATGCTAAGATGTTTAGATTTATTTTGTATATTGTCTTATATAAGCTATTAAAAATTGTGCTTCTTTGAGAAAAAGTTGATTTGAAAGATTTTCTGTTCATCACAGAATTCAAACTGAGACTATAAAGTTTGTTTTTTTCCGGTGTCTATCAGTTAAGTTTGTAAAAAGTTTTCCAAGAAAAAAAGCGGGACAGCGGGACATTCTACAATAAAGCGGGACATGTCCCGCTTTTGCGGGACGGATGGCAACCCTACTTAAAAGGAACCAAAGAAAAACTGGTAACTCGAAATTTAAATTTTGATGTAAAATGACTCAAAAATGTAAAAAACTGCCTTTTGAACATAGATTTAAATAAATTTTTTATGTTCTTCTGGCAGATTATAAAACGCTTTAGGTTTTCCGGTTGGTTGCCGCTTTAGGTCCGGCTTTAGGTCGCCGCAGTCCGTGGCGTAGAGGATAACCTTCAAGTCTTCTAAGCCAGCGGGTATGAGATCGAATCCCGGTCACGGCATACATAGCTTAGCTTAGCTTAGCTTGATTGACTACTCACATCCACCTTTGATCATTGAGCCCGAAATGCTTCGCCACTAATTTTTCAAACGAATTTCTTCTGTTACTTATAAAGTATTTTCTATTTCAGATTTAGAATGGTCAAACGGTATTGTAAAGATCACGTTATTATTGCATTTCAAACATTTCGAATTCCATGATCGCAAGCGTGGCTCAGTAGAAAGAATTCCACATCGCCAATGGTTGCTACTCCGTGATTGACCGAGGCCATCAATTTTGTACAAGGGTCAAAAGAATGGGTCTTGGTATTAGAAGCTCATTCTCAATGCACAAAACTGATGCTCTCTCTTTGAACATCAATAACGGCGCCGGCCACGTCCTCGTAGTGAATAGATAGTAAGGAAAAATAGAGAAAGGGATGAAAGGCATAAGTTTGAGCTTTAGGACCGAGGTTACCTCTGCATCCTAGCAAATAATTTTGTTTGGGAATGTGGGTAAAAGGATTCGATCTGGAAACACTTTTGACAAGTGCATGGAACATATATTTTAACTAGTTTTCTTAATCCTAGGTTTGGCATAGAAACACCATTCCGATTCTGATGAAAATCATTAAAAATCATAAATCAACGTTCAAAACAATTAGTTGAAGGATTACCATTTATCAATTTTTTCAATGTTTTATTGTTAGCAAGCTTTAGTTCAAATGATCAAGAACCCTAGGATTTGATTTTTTTGCTATAAATATTACTGAACTTCGTCTAACATTTATCGAAGCAAAAAATCATAAAAATTAGCCAGGACCAAAAACTCAAATGTTGTTAGTTTAAGGGATTTTTTTGAAAACCAAATTAACAATAAATTCGATCACACAACGGATGTACTTATTCTGGAGTAGAAACAAAATTTACGGAAATAGAACAAAACATTTGTAACAATATTCAAAGAATTTAGTCTCAATTATTGACAGCTTTCAGAATTTACTAATTGATAATTTAATCTCTTAAAAATATATCATCATCTCCCGAATTCTCTAAAGCAGTAAACAAAACATATTGAGGAAAACAAATTTATAACATCCTATCATGTCGATCAGAAGATAAAAGATTACAAATAATAATTTTTAAAAATAGAATGCTAAAAGATACCAGACTCCGATATGATATGATAAGATAGATCAACTCAAAACAATTAAGTTATTTTTACTAACAAATTCGGCCATATTCTGTATAATTGAATATTATTCACTGTTTTTATTGAACACATCATGTGTGTTCCCGACAACGATTAGCTGAAACATTTGTCAACAATATGCTCATGTACGGAAACCGATAATCTGGAGGAAATTATTTGTTTGCCTGGAATTAAATTATAAATGAGAAGCACTCATCAATCAACCAACACCTGCGTTATCAAAAATCTGCTTTTTTAAGAAGAGACCCTATGTTATATTTAAGAGCTTGTATCATGGTTCAATTTGTAAATATTATCAACATTTTCCAGTGTTTCTTCATGAAGATGAAAATTATTCCCAAGAAACAAATGATCTGTTATAAAAAAAAGTTATAAAAAAAATAGAGTTATAGTTTAGAAAGTTTAAAAATTGAAGTTACATGTACATATGAATTATGAAAACATTTCGATCAGTTAAACAATGGCGAAGTGAATATAAAATAATAAAAAATAAATTCATTCATTTAATCAATTTCCTACACATCATCTCTTCAAATATTATTGGTCTAAAACCTGCAGACGAATTGAAGAAGATTAAATAAAACTTCACGGACACCAAGTTATGTTGCATGTTACTTTCAAGACTTTCCCATTACATTATTATGCATCTAACATAATTCTTAACCTGGCATTAGGAAAATCACACGATCAATCCGGGAAAACACTTGTCAACGTCGCGCAAATTGCTAATTAAGTTTTGAGATAATTTCAACTTGCCCTCGCATCGAAGGATCCAACAAGGTTTAAATTGCTAAAAGATATATAATCTCCTCGCTACTCGAAATGAAACTTACGCAGCCTAAGAAACACTCCCTAAAACTACTGCTCTCCGCTGTTCCTAGCCAAATACCAACCATTCCGAGGGGGGAGGGGGGTAGGTGGGTAAGAAAACCACTTTCACCTCACCTACCCCCCATAATAATAACAGAATACAACCTCAAAGAAAAAAAAACACAGCTCATAAATTTGATCAAGAATACACAGTTACACTTTCGACGAAATTCTAAAATTATCTAAAAAAAAAAAAAACTACCGAATTGTTCTTAAACTAGGGTACTTAGCTTTCGTTTCTGGTTTGAAATCGATGTTCAACTTTCTGCCTGGAGCATCGCCGTTTGTCCTAATTTTTGACGAGCATCATTGACTCTTGTTTGTTTTGATCCGTATTCCTCGAAATTCCCACACGCTCGATTTGTATAAACCAATTTCGGTTCAAAAGTAATCATTTCATCTCTTTTCCGGGTTGAGTCATTTTTTACCTTCTCCCATAGAAGTAATTTTTTACCTTCTCTTGAGAAGTAAGAATGTGGTTACTTTTCAACCACAAGGAATCAATGTAGGGAAGTTCGAAAATGGTTATTTTTAAACCGCAAAGCAAAACGGAGGAGAATCGAATAAATGGTTGCTTGAAATATTTTAGTCAAAAATTCAAGGAATTCAGATGTCAAAAAAGAAACCCTTACAATTATTAGGTTTTAAGAAAAATTATTTATTAACGATTTATAACTATTAACTGATTTATAATGATTAAAGATAATGCCATTAATGGAAAATGACTATGACTTAAATGTTATGAAAAAAGAATCATATATCATATCATATCTTAAGGTAATTTAATCATATGTGGAAGACTTGTTTATAATAGTACCATTGCTTTTTGTGAATGGTTTATGCGAGATTTTTTGCTTGAGACCTCATTACTTTCGGTGAAAACATCTGTATAAGTTTTCACAATTGCACGATGAGTTGACTTTTGTATCAAGTAACAATGTATGTACAAAAATTCTAACAGCTTCTTTAAAATTGTTGGTGGTTTGCATCCGAAGACAACGAACGATTTCGCAAACACATCAAGTGTAGTGAGGAAATCACCCTCGACATTTATGGTGATTCCATATGTGTAAATCACGTAGTTCCCGAATGCAAAGGGCATTGCTCGGCAGAGGATTTTTGATGGCGGGTATTTTCCTGATCGTATGTAGGCTGCCTCATAGCCTCCGAGTACTTCATTTAAAGTACTCTGATCTTCCTAAAATTGAAAAATATATAACGATTAGTCATTTAAAAATTGAAAATATTTAGAACTTACTCCAACCCATTGAATTAGGTCATAAGCCAATGCTTTTTCCATGTCACCATCTTTTAGTGTTCTCCTCATTCCTTGAGAATTCAATGAAAGCCATAAGCGGAGTATTTCTCCCCGAATACGAAAATATTGTAACATAACTGTTCCTAGAGTAGTTATAAAACGATAAGAAACAGCGTAAAAAAACGTTTAGAAAATGATATCTGAAAACATAAAAAACATTGCACTTATCTTGAATTCCAAAACGACGGTCTGTTGAATATGGCGTTAAGTTATGTTACTGTTTAAAACTGTTAAAACTTCTATATGGGAGAACTGTTTTACAAATAGTTGAGATAACTTCCCAAAACCGCTCATGGAAACATATTTAGAATTCCAAACCGTTATAGTTAAAGTTATCCTTGAAGTGCACTTGTAACTGAACGTTTACAGTAACAGTTATGATACGATTCCACAAAATGTTCTTCCAGCGTTGTATTGACGGTTATGGGAAAGGTACGCGGCGGACGCACCAAAAGGGAATTATTTTTCGGAATTTTCGGATTTTACTTAAAGTAATTTGATTTCACTATATATTTTATTTTATAATTTTAACTTACATTTAGTGTATTCTGCGTACAGCATCTTTTTAATTGGTTCTCTGTTCAGCATACATTGGCAACTCAGGTCAGAAATCTACACTGCATGGCCAACACCAGTGAGGGCAGTCCCCACGGTCGGGGAACTCGGGCTGCGTATAAATAAGCAGTTTACGGCAACACTAAAATAAAATAAAGAACAAAACAGTTAGAATCATATAAGGAATTAGATAGATGGAAAATTTGGCTCCCACAAGCAGCAGGTAAAAAATAAACATAGTCCACTCACCTGAAATTTTTGCATCGCTTGGCCTAACTATTGGGCTGTACTGAGTCCAGCCTTCGGTGCGCCGGCTCCCTGGTCCATTGCGGGAGATAAGACAGCAATTTCGCGCGAATTGTTGATCTACAGCATCAAAAATTCGTGCGAAATTGCTGTTGATTTCAATTTCCAAATTAAATTTCTTCTTCTTTTTCTTTTTTTTCTACTGCTGAAAACTGCTGGCAGTCGTGACAGCTGTCATCAGAGGTGCCAGGTGTCCTGATAAATCAGGATTTGTCCTGGTTTTCAAGAGACCGTCCAGATTTTTTTTAAATGTTTCTGTGTCCTGATTTTTGAAAAATGATTTTTAAAATGTACTGAATCGTCCTGATTTTCAAATAATTGAAATTGTAATTGAATTCATAGTAAAATCATCAGGATATCAAACAAATCAGTAATAAAATAATTTAACCGATAATAATCTTCGATCAGATGATATTTAAATAGTGTTTTTTTGTTTTATTCATATAAACTGCAGGTCGGGCAATATACTTCTTGCCTATTTTACATAAATTTAAGCGTCTACAATACCATTTTTTCGTTTTCATTTATGCAATTTAAGCAGAATTAGTGGTCTTGAATCCTGATTTTTTTCTTCATGCTGTCCTGATTTTTGACAAAATCGCCTGGCATTCCTGGCTATCAATCAGAAATTTTCGAAGCGTCAAAGTTGTGTGCAGACGTTAGAAGTAATCGTTCGAGATCATTTTTACGGTTAATAAAAATCTTTCGTTAATAGTTCAAACCATTAGGCTGAACTAACCATTATCGTGACTTTTTATATAAATGCGAAGGCTTGGTTTTAATCGTTTTATTTGGATAGTTTTACCTAACAGCTATGTTATTATAAATAGTCACAGTTACTAGAAGGGTTCGATTATCGTTATGATTGTTCGAGGTAGAGTTTTTTCGTATGCGGGTCGTAAATTACCTATGAAAAATATTGGCTATAATTAATCTAGCATAAATATAAAAATCTCGATGTGTGGATAATTTACAGTTAATTTTTTTTGCAAAATCTCATCTACAGATTGAAAAAAATGACTCATGGTATTTTGTTTCTGTTTTTTTTTTTTTCATTATATAAATTCATAATCTAAAGGTTAAAAATTAAATATACTTGCCATCTTCGACCCGGCTGAAAGTAGTAGGTTTGAACAGCAAACCTTTCGAACAAACGTTATTCAGATTTGCATGTTTGTTATGGTCAGGTTTCATCTCAGCGAACATTTCGACAATCTATTAAGATAAAATAATGAAATGAAGTCAGAAAAATTAAAAAATCGAGTTTTTGTGGCAGTTTGTATAACCTTGCAGTGTTAAATAACAGATAATGTTTTTAATGCTTTTCTTAGCAATATTTCGATATTTTACTTACTATTTGTCCTCCGTAAGCAAGTAAGTGTGGTAATGTTTCCGAAATCGATTTAGGAGTTTTTTTTAGAAGTATCAAATTGTTGAGCAAGGCAAACACTTAGCCATATCCTCCTTGATATAGGAAAAATTTTCAGCCGTTCCTTCAATGAGACTAAGATTGGTTGCATAATTGGCTATTTCCTCTGATAGTATTCCTGGTTTGGGCGATCTTGTAAATTTTTTGGACTCGGCCGGAACATGATGGCAAAGGTTGCGGAAAAAATTGTGGATGATCCCTGAATGACGATGGCCTGTACCTTTGCCACTATTTTTTGAAAAAAGTGTAGTTGAATCGTTCCCAGGTGTATTCCTTAGATAAGGGAATGCATTCAAAATTTGTTGGGCCATTTCCTGTTGCTCCGCCGTTGTTGGGTAACTGTAATCGTGAAAAATAAAGTAGTTATAGACATGATTTCTTTATTTGCAACTATTTTAATCTAGATAAAGGGTGTTTATGAAATGTTAATTCGGTGTCAGAGTATAAATAAAATAAAATTTAATATTGACTTACTTTTGTAGGAAAACTCGATTCTTCCAATCATCGCAGAGTATTCGAACCATATGGCATAATTCTTTGTGGTCAAGGGGCAGCTGTTTATCCAGTTTTTTATAGAGAACGTTTTGGGCAAATCTGGAATTTCTTTGAAGCTTGATCCGAATCGGGGAAATGTTCTCAGCGTCTTCAATTCTCAATGTAGGTGAATTCGCGTTCCTTGTCTTTTCAATGATATCCAAAACAAAGAGAATCGGATCTTCTTTTAAGCCTATTTTTTTTAGGCGTTCTTCGTTAAGCAGCATAAGCGTCAGGTTGTTGAATTTATGAGCTGAAATTTAGTTGAAAAAATATTTAAAAATTATTGCTATTGTCAACAATATCAATGTAAAATATATCCCACTAACAATTTCGTTCCTAAATATTCCCGTAGCAAAACTTAACTATCAATAAAAAAGTTATGTTTAGTTGTATTAAGAACATTTAACCATAGAGAAATTAAACTTACATTTCCGGTTATATCATTTTAATTCTATATATCTAAAAAAAATATGGCCGACCTCGACCGCTTTCTCCGGACTAAGATTGCTAGGGGGGGAATTTTCACTTATTTAGAACTTTACCTTCAAGCAGGGCGTGAGTCTCCGGATCCCCGCGTCGTATTTCTTCCATTTCTTCCAAATTTTTAATTAATTTTTTTTTATCAAACCAATCAAACCAGCACAATTGAATAAAAACGCTCGGAAGCTGAAAAATGGCGACAAAAGAAAATACACTAAGTTTTTTTCGTGTCTCTTATGGTTAAAATTTAAACCATTTTTGGTTCGTACAAGAGAACTTCAACATTGGTTCAAATGGCACTGGAAAAAATCGTTAAAAAATAACCATATTGGCAGTTGCACTGCCAAAACCATAAAACGGTTACTTTTAAACGACAAATGGTTAATAAAAAATGAGCGTGCATTCAGATCGAAAGCGTTACGTTCCACTTCTCGTGCATTCCATAACGCTACACCGAGGGGT
Source organism: Uranotaenia lowii (assembly GCF_029784155.1). Taxonomy (NCBI): domain Eukaryota; kingdom Metazoa; phylum Arthropoda; class Insecta; order Diptera; family Culicidae; genus Uranotaenia; species Uranotaenia lowii. The sequence goes on along the minus strand of NC_073691.1, from coordinate 205,367,345 downwards.
ACCCGAGTTTTAAAAAAGCTTACAAGAGCAGTGAAAAGGTATATTTAAAAAAACTGGGAGCACTATTTTCGATAACGGAACACAAGAAAAGTAGAACACTGAAAACTTTCTCGCACGCACTAAAAACCAAAAATTTCGTCACTTGGCACAACTTTTACAACAAATTATTAATCACTTTCACTACAGACTTTCCTTAGCTCTAACAACATAGACTTTTTTCACTTTTTATCTTCATTTTACTGAGAAAATAATCAAATTTTGCACACTCATTAATATGAACACTACTCGCAAGCCTAGTTGCCAGAACTCCTCTCCGAAACCCGGTCACGGCATACATAGTACATTTTCTGTGGGTTGGTGGTTTTAGCATTTGTAAGATGCAAGCGATCATATCCTCGAAAGATGTACGCTTAGAGTTAAGGAATCTCTTCGAGGAAACATCAAGTTTCATTGAGATCCTATATGTGTTTGTGTTCGTTTTCGAAGATTCTACACGTTGCAGTTTTTGACTGACATTGGTTGTACCCTTATCAAATAAACTAATAACTTGCTGATTTCTCAGATTGACTGACCTTAATTACTTCTACACAAAGTTAACCTGCTGCCAAAATGCCGAAGCAGCTCATAATTCATCACCCGAACGATTCTGACTAAAAACCACTGAAACCGATAGCAGCTAACCACCTTGCACCTTCTCTGAGGAAATTGGCAAAATTCAATCGGTAAGAACTGCAGCTGCATTTTTGTTGCATCCTTTGGGGTAATTGTTTCGAAGACGATATTGTGGCTGAATGAAGATAACCAACCATCCACCCACACCTACTTTCGGAAGCTGTCAGGTTGTTTCAGGTATTCCTACGTTTCGGCACACAATAGAGGTGGCAACATCATGTAGCCTTTTCCTTCGCAAACAGGTTCTCCCGAAGATTGGATCCCGGTACCGGAGGAACAAACCGGAATTTGCTGTCATTTTACCAATGCGGGAACGCGAAGGTAGGGAGGAGAAAAATTTCCACCCAAACGGTATTGATGAAATTCTAATTTTTCCTCTGACGCATGTTAACCCAAACGAAAGGGTCGAATCATTTCTGCTTTGGAAAGCATCATCATCGGTTTTCTTTGGAATCTGAAACTCTTATTGCTGTTGCATTTTCAACCGAAGATGTACGGGTTCCCACTGGTTAGGTCTTGCCCGATCCATTTGAAAGCGAATTGTAGGCCAACAGTGACAATACGTTATGCCACAGCCTTGGAAATTTAGCGCCAGAACGTGGTGTTTTCAGCCATCACATATCGGAATGGCACATATGACACACTTTTTGACATTGCTACTTTACAAGACTATTATGGTCATCTTGTTTCGATCATCGTTGATATTTTTAATGTGTTTCGAAATTTGTTTAGTTCTATTTGAATCAAATTTGTCCATTCGTTCAGACACACTATTTGTCATTTTTTAGGCTCGGGAAGGTCCTTTTTGGCGGTTAATTGCGTAGGATAGAAGTTTGATCCATGTTTTGTACACAAACAGTTAAAAGGAGCTAGGACGCCGGCTACGAGCATCTTGAATTTCGGTTTACCAATTTTGGCGACAGATGCTTGGCCTGAGAACGTGACCAGCTGCCCCGAGCCGAGTTACGTTTCACTCGACGCCATTGGGTGGATTGGAAATTACCACAACAGTTGGATGGGTAATAATCGATGACGGATGGGTTTCTGATGTTTTCCTAGCTTATATTGAAGACATCCTAATTTTCAAATCAAAGTTTTGACAAATTCCTACGGAAAGTTGTTATTTGAAAAATTTCCGATTTGTTCTAGTTGGAGCAATCAATTTTGGATTTCATCCAAAATTGACATGTTTATCTGTGATAGTTAAACCACAAAAAAAGGAAGACTGAGCTTAAAGTGCTTTATTTACAGTTCCTGAAATTCCTCTAGTAATGACGACACGAAAGACTTAACAAAAGCATTTATCACGTATGGAAAACCCTAAACGCCTAGACCGTTATGATATTATTGAATTAAAAAATATAACAAAAAACTCCAAGTCAATTGTCTTTCGGGCTTACTTCCACATTGCATCGGTTGGTTGACTTCTCATCAGCTGATTCGAACCACAATAAGGTTGGTGTACCGATTGTCTCTAAGATGTGTCGATTCGACAAAGAGCATCCTTCTCATTGCAGATTAAATCGTTTTTTTTTTTGTTACTCTGAAACTCAAAAAGTTTGCTTTGAGGTTCAAAAATAGGTTTAAGATTGGAATATCCCCTGGTTTTATGCAATACGCTGAACAAAACCTATAATGGCGCTGCTTTTTGGAAAACGAACAGAATCGACCCATCCCTGTGTACTGGAAGTAGGAACATTTCTTAAAGAATGCATTGCGTAGCTCTGGGCGGAAATAAAGAAATTTGCCTGACACAACTGAAAGGAGCTTTTTGCCTTTTACCTCCGATTTAGAAAGTTGTTCCAGCGTGGTTTCTTCACAGATTATTTTTCTATCGTTGTCGGTTTTTTCTCCTTTGCGATACATCTGTTTTAAAAATGAAAGTGAATGTGGGAGGTTACAACAAACGATTCTATGGCTTATAGACAGTTGCTATTGTAAGGGATGTGGTTCGCTCATTGTTGTGTGTGGTGTGGAGAGAATTATATTCCTAGAAATGTTCCTCATTACTTTGTCTTTTATAGTGATAATAGCCATCAGTACAATTCAGCCGCATGTATAATAATCAAATTTTTCACATTTCTAGAGCTTAGAGTGTTTTTAGGAATTATTCAATCGAACCATGCGACTTTTATCGAGAATCTATTGAGAAGACTTATTTTTTTTGTTCCAAATAAATGTATACCTTGTACACAGAATTTTTTTTTTATTATTATTACGTGTCACTGAAATCTGCAACCTTTAAAATAAATCAACCTGTAATTAACAAAACCTGTAATTTTAAATTGTTTTCTGAAGATTCATTTATTATTACAGCAAATGTCCTGTAAAAAAGTTGTACACTAAAAATTAAATGTCACGTAATCATGTTTATGACCTATAAAATTACGATAAATGTCCTGGTCCTTTTTGTTTCAGGACAGTTGCGTAATTTTACAGGAAATAATTTTTGCTGTGTAGTATTCTTTTTTAAATTCCACTTTACATTAGCCACATAGAATTACTTTTTCTCTTTGCTTTTTGTAACGAACTAGCTGGTCCGATTTGTCTGTTTCAACCTTTAAAACGTTTATTTTTAATTTTTAATTTTTCCAATATAGAATTGATGTGTAAATTCTCTCTTCCCTCTTTAATTTAAATACCCATCCAAAAGAAACACAATCAACCAAAAGTCTCATATCTACTTAAACTCGTTCCTCCAAAGTTCGAATTTCGCTGAATAAAGGTTTCAAAGGGAATTGGTACCAAATTTTCTCGAATGTGAGCATGAAAGTTACAAAAGGTTCCTCAAAAAGCCTTCTATGGACTTGAAGTTCAAAAAAGTTCCTCAAATAGCCTTTTTTGTGACATGTCAATCGCACCCATACAGTATAAAAGTTACAAATTAGGTCTCAAATAGCCTTCTGTGAACTTCAAGTTCAAAGAAGTTTCTCAAATAGCCTTCTGTGAACTTCAAGTTCCACGAAGTTTCTCAATTACCCTATTTTGTGACATGTCAATCGCATCCACACAGTATAAAAGTTACAAATTAGGTCTCAAATAGCCTTCTGTGAACTTCCAGTTCCAAGAAGATCCTCAAATAGCTTTCTGTGAACTTCAAGTTCCAATAAGTTCCTTAAATAGCCTTTTTTGTGACATGTCAATCGCATTAATCAGAATAAATGTTACAAATTGGGTCTCAAATAGCCTTCTATGGACTCGAAGTTCCAAAAAGTTCCTCAAACAGCCTTTTTGAGACATGTCCGTCATTTCATGAATATGAAATGTGAACGAACATCACAAAAGGGCATATAATAAATAAATCATTTTTTGGAGCTTGGAAATTGTTGAAATGTATAAATTTTTTTTAAGCTTCAACTCAGAACAACTTAAAGCTAACTCGCAAATGTTTTTTAAAAGAGTAAATACTTTGACTTTATAAAATTTCGTCCAACTGTATTTACTTACCACGAATTTATCACACATTGAAAGAAGTTGAAGCAATTCATTGATTAAATATCAAGATAAAATCAAGAATTTGTATAATTTTATGTTTAACAGTTATAAACATGGAATTTCCTTTTTTTTTTAAACCGATATTATTTTGACGGATGATTGATTTATACGCCGTTTCGTAATGTTTCTTAGTAATAATCAACATGCGTCTTTGCTGTTGGCCGCTGGTTGCCCTTGCGGGTATTCTAGGAAGCTTATAACCACTTCGAATTCTAGCTGCCGGCAAGGCAACATCTAGGCGTGGCGTCGTGGCAGCGTGTTCGGCTATCATCTCGGAGGATGGGGTTCAAATCTGGTACCAGGACTAATTTTTTCCATTAGGTTGTTTGATTGCTTGAGTAAGCGAATCAAATAATTGTGTTGGCGTGCGTGCTGGCATGTATCGAACAAAGGTTAAAACAAAGCAATTAAGTAAGATCAAATGAGGAAGGTGATGGAAGGAATAAAGATGGATGCCGAGAAACCGGCAGCACCACATGGGCTGGTGATGACCAAAATAAGAGAGGAGAGGAGAATTATTTTTTGTTTTTGCTGATTAAACGTTTTCTTGTGGGCTGAATAGAAGGCCGTTCAAATCTGTAATGGAACTTCAAAGTTTCAATAAGAACTTAAATTTTGGACTGAATAAAAGGAACTTCAGCACATTGATTATGCTGATTAAGCTGTGTTCGATCTTTTTAACGAGACTTTTGGTTGCTTGGGAACCTTTTAAAAGTTAAAGCTTTGTAATATCCTGATTGTATGTAATATGTGATTTGTAATCCTGATTTTGTAGCAAAGCATTCCTTGAAAAAATTATTGAAGAATCTATATACATTAAATTATTTCTTTAAATCAAATTTGGCTAATTCGGAACTGGATCTGGAACTGAGGTCAAGAGCACGGAATTTCTATACAAAAGTCTGTGGTAAAAAATGACAAAAATGACAAAAATGGCAAAAATGACAAAAATGACAAAAATGACAAAAATGACAAAAATGACAAAAATGACAAAAATGACAAAAATGACAAAAATGACAAAAATGACAAAAATGACAAAAATGACAAAAATGACAAAAATGACAAAAATGACAAAAATGACAAAAATGACAAAAATGACAAAAATGACAAAAATGACAAAAATGACAAAAATGACAAAAATGACAAAAATGACAAAAATGACAAAAATGACAAAAATGACAAAAATGACAAAAATGACAAAAATGACAAAAATGACAAAAATGACAAAAATGACAAAAATGACAAAAATGACAAAAATGACAAAAATGACAAAAATGACAAAAATGACAAAAATGACAAAAATGACAAAAATGACAAAAATGACAAAAATGACAAAAATGACAAAAATGACAAAAATGACAAAAATGACAAAAATGACAAAAATGACAAAAATGACAAAAATGACAAAAATGACAAAAATGACAAAAATGACAAAAATGAAAAAAATGACAAAAATGAAAAAAATGACAAAAATGACAAAAATGACAAAAATGACAAAAATGACAAAAATGACAAAAATGACAAAAATGACAAAAATGACAAAAATGACAAAAATGACAAAAATGACAAAAATGACAAAAATGACAAAAATGACAAAAATTACAAAAATTACAAAAATTACAAAAATTACAAAAATTACAAAAATGACAAAAATGACAAAAATGACAGAAATGACAAAAATGACAAAAATGACAAAAATGACAAAAATGACAAAAATGACAAAAATGACAAAAATGACAAAAATGACAAAAATGACAAAAATGACAAAAATGACAAAAATGACAAAAATGACAAAAATGACAAAAATGACAAAAATGACAAAAATGACAAAAATGACAAAAATGACAAAAATGACAAAAATGACAAAAATGACAAAAATGACAAAAATGACAAAAATGACAAAAATGACAAAAATGACAAAAATGACAAAAATGACAAAAATGACAAAAATGACAAAAATGACAAAAATGACAAAAATGACAAAAATGACAAAAATGACAAAAATGACAAAAATGACAAAAATGACAAAAATTACAAAAATTACAAAAATGACAAAAATGACAAAAATGACAAAAATGACAAAAATTACAAAAATTACAAAAATGACAAAAATGACAAAAATGACAAAAATGACAAAAATGACAAAAATGACAAAAATGACAAAAATGACAAAAATGACAAAAATGACAAAAATGACAAAAATGACAAAAATGACAAAAATGACAAAAATGACAAAAATGACAAAAATGACAAAAATGACAAAAATGACAAAAATGACAAAAATGACAAAAATGACAAAAATGACAAAAATGACAAAAATGACAAAAATGACAAAAATGACAAAAATGACAAAAATGACAAAAATGACAAAAATGACAAAAATGACAAAAATGACATAAATGACATAAATGACAAAAATGACAAAAATGACAAAAATGACAAAAATGACAAAAATGACAAAAATGACAAAAATGACAAAAATGACAAAAATGACAAAAATGACAAAAATGACAAAAATGACAAAAATGACAAAAATGACAAAAATGACAAAAATGACAAAAATGACAAAAATGACAAAAATGACAAAAATGACAAAAATGACAAAAATGACAAAAATGACAAAAATGACAAAAATGACAAAAATGACAAAAATGACAAAAATGACAAAAATGACAAAAATGACAAAAATGACAAAAATGACAAAAATGACAAAAATGACAAAAATGACAAAAATGACAAAAATGACAAAAATGACAAAAATGACAAAAATGACAAAAATGACAAAAATGACAAAAATGACAAAAATGACAAAAATGACAAAAATGACAAAAATGACAAAAATGACAAAAATGACAAAAATGACAAAAATGACAAAAATGACAAAAATGACAAAAATGACAAAAATGACAAAAATGACAAAAATGACAAAAATGACAAAAATGACAAAAATGACAAAAATGACAAAAATGACAAAAATGACAAAAATGACAAAAATGACAAAAATGACAAAAATGACAAAAATGACAAAAATGACAAAAATGACAAAAATGACAAAAATGACAAAAATGACAAAAATGACAAAAATGACAAAAATGACAAAAATGACAAAAATGACAAAAATGACAAAAATGACAAAAATGACAAAAATGACAAAAATGACAAAAATGACAAAAATGACAAAAATGACAAAAATGACAAAAATGACAAAAATGACAAAAATGACAAAAATGACAAAAATGACAAAAATGACAAAAATGACAAAAATGACAAAAATGACAAAAATGACAAAAATGACAAAAATGACAAAAATGACAAAAATGACAAAAATGACAAAAATGACAAAAATGACAAAAATGACAAAAATGACAAAAATGACAAAAATGACAAAAATGACAAAAATGACAAAAATGACAAAAATGACAAAAATGACAAAAATGACAAAAATGACAAAAATGACAAAAATGACAAAAATGACAAAAATGACAAAAATGACAAAAATGACAAAAATGACAAAAATGACAAAAATGACAAAAATGACAAAAATGACAAAAATGACAAAAATGACAAAAATGACAAAAATGACAAAAATGACAAAAATGACAAAAATGACAAAAATGACAAAAATGACAAAAATGACAAAAATGACAAAAATGACAAAAATGACAAAAATGACAAAAATGACAAAAATGACAAAAATGACAAAAATGACAAAAATGACAAAAATGACAAAAATGACAAAAATGACAAAAATGACAAAAATGACAAAAATGACAAAAATGACAAAAATGACAAAAATGACAAAAATGACAAAAATGACAAAAATGACAAAAATGACAAAAATGACAAAAATGACAAAAATGACAAAAATGACAAAAATGACAAAAATGACAAAAATGACAAAAATGACAAAAATGACAAAAATGACAAAAATGACAAAAATGACAAAAATGACAAAAATGACAAAAATGACAAAAATGACAAAAATGACAAAAATGACAAAAATGACAAAAATGACAAAAATGACAAAAATGACAAAAATGACAAAAATGACAAAAATGACAAAAATGACAAAAATGACAAAAATGACAAAAATGACAAAAATGACAAAAATGACAAAAATGACAAAAATGACAAAAATGACAAAAATGACAAAAATGACAAAAATGACAAAAATGACAAAAATGACAAAAATGACAAAAATGACAAAAATGACAAAAATGACAAAAATGACAAAAATGACAAAAATGACAAAAATGACAAAAATGACAAAAATGACAAAAATGACAAAAATGACAAAAATGACAAAAATGACAAAAATGACAAAAATGACAAAAATGACAAAAATGACAAAAATGACAAAAATGACAAAAATGACAAAAATGACAAAAATGACAAAAATGACAAAAATGACAAAAATGACAAAAATGACAAAAATGACAAAAATGACAAAAATGACAAAAATGACAAAAATGACAAAAATGACAAAAATGACAAAAATGACAAAAATGACAAAAATGACAAAAATGACAAAAATTACAAAAATGACAAAAATGACAAAAATGACAAAAATGACAAAAAAGACAAAAATGACAAAAATGACAAAAATGACAAAAATGACAAAAATGACAAAAATGACAAAAATGACAAAAATGACAAAAATGACAAAAATGACAAAAATGACAAAAATGACAAAAATGACAAAAATGACAAAAATGACAAAAATGACAAAAATGACAAAAATGACAAAAATGACAAAAATGACAAAAATGACAAAAATGACAAAAATGACAAAAATGACAGTTGGGTCATTTTTGCCAATGTCCTTGTTTGTGTTGATTTTTCAGTTTTGTCTTTGATATCATTTTTGACAGTTTTGTCAGCTTTATCATTGTTGATTTTGCCATTTTTATATCCTTTTTATCAGCTTTGCACACTTTCCGAATTTTTATTAGTTTTGCTAATTTTGTATATTTTTGTGGTTTTGTTTTAAAATTTTTCAAATCTGTCAATTTAAAAACAAATCGCCAGTAACAAAAGTGTTTTTTCTTACTTTCAAATGTCATAACGACGAATTTGAAATTATTGATAAAATTGTTAATATTGTCATAATTATTAAATTTTTTTCAAATCAATTCGACCAATTATTCGTTACCGCGTCGTATTTTAGTCCAGCGATAGTTATTTTACCCAATTATGTTTTCAATATAAAGCTTAGTTTTTTTTAGAAATGGACTACGTTCTTTTTTACTAGTAATCGGGCAATCAATATTTTGACAGCACTTTCCTGCCTGTAAAAAGTACTAACCGAACTTTTTTTCAAAATTTTAAATTTATGCGTTTTTAAGATTTTAACGATACAAAGGAAAAAGAAAAAAAATTGCACAGTTTCCTTCAAAAACCATCTTTATAAAATCGATAGCTGACTAAACTGTTGACTATTCAAAGAATTACCGTATGTGGGTGGTGGAAAAGTATGAAAACACTGTCAAAAATGTCCACAAAGATCAAATCAAGCAACTACGGTTAAGGGGCATCAGGGAAGTTTTGTCTCATACCAGACTTTGAATAAGCAAAAAACTAAGTGTAGATAGATGAAATGTCCAATAATGTTTTCACCGATAAGCTGAAAGTGTTGCCTCATTATTAGTCATGCAAACCTAACCTCAAACAACAAATTTCGACTAGTTTCAGAACTCGTAAGCTGTAAAGCCTAAATATGAGACAGATGAATTCTGATGGACGACAAAACTTATGAAAAATCTATATCAAACAAATTCCAGTGATTGAATCTCATAACATGTCTGCTCGTGGTAGGGTCCCTAACATATAAAAGTATGTATTTGCTGGTAGTTTTGTATAAAAAACAATGATTCGCCAACATTCTGCTCCTATGGAAAAGACAACAATTTTCAAAAGGAAAACTTCGGTTTTTGCTGTTTTAAAAAGCTTAAAAGGGTGATCTTGTATGTACTCTTCGCAACCAACGATCTATACTAACCAATTAAACATTAATATTAATCTCATGATAGATTTATTTCGTTATTGTCTGGTTTTACCATCAGAATTTCCATTAAAAATGCTTTTAAGGGGCTCAAAAACAATCTAGTTTTGTTAATTTCGAAACAGCTGTTTCCGCTAAAATGCCCTCAGTTTATTTTAAAAGAGAAGTATTGGACCGAAAAGTAGCAGCAATTGAAGGAGGAGGATGCAGCCACCTAGAATACAGATTAGACGAAGTAAAAGCCGAAAAAACTGATCAATATCATGACTGAAAAAAGTGTGAGTCGGCCGATGGGAGATACCAAGAATAAAGTAAAAATTTGTCTTACAAAAAAAAGACAAATATATTTTTCAATTTTTTTCATGAATTATCATAAAATAACCTTCATTTCCTTCATAGAAAGTATTTCGATCAAACGAATGGTTTTTGAGATATACGCATTCGTAACTGTCCCATTTCTAAAAGAACTAAGCTTTACTCAATTTATTTACTTTAGAGGACAAACATTAAATATATTTGAAACAAATGGTTGGGCATTGAATTGTATTCCTAATTTTGGTTTTGAATTTACCATATGCTGTGACTCAAAAAAGAGTACATTGAGGTTATACCTACTTTATCCAAAAAAAAAAATTCAATGAAACGGGATAATTCCAGATGTGGCAGCACTGCCTTTCGACTAAAGAGCAGAACGTCATGACCACATTTTACTGGTGTATGCGAAATAAGAGGAGAAATCACACATGCTAATTTCCGATGAATAAATGATTCAATTGTTCTAAGTTAACCGTCGTGATAAGACTTATTGTTCGTCCGCTTATCCGAAATATCCGTAGTCCCACAATTGGTGGACCGCCGACGTGTTTCGCGGAAAACGAATTAAGAATTTGTCATAGTGAAATGACCGATCCAGAACCGATGCCTCCAACTGCAGCCGCAGTTTCCGTGAAGTTGCCGGATTTCTGGAAAACCGATCCTACAATGTGGTTTGCCCAGGTCGAAGCCCAATTCGCTCTCGGTGGTGTTAGGGGAGGAGCGGGCTATATGCGCCTATTAAGCAGAACACTGATTTAATCAAATATCACATCGAATATGTGTACAAAAACTATATACACGTGTGCAGGCATCTGTTTTCTATACATTGGAGTAATTTTTTTGTTAAAATTTTCTTCTGTTTCCAAGAAAATGATTTTATTATAAGTGTTGTCTAAAATGCCGAACCTCAAACCCCGCGGGCTAAATGCGCCTAATAATGTTTTGAACAAAATTTCTGTTTTTTGGGCAATATTTCCGTATAATTTCATTGAACTACTAGAAGGTAATAATTTCCGTTCAACAAAGCTGAAGTTTTATAAAAATCTATGTATATTATAATTTTATGGAATAAAACAAAAGTTAGGGTTGCCATACTATGGAGGCAGTTCATCCATGAGAAAAACTTTATCAAATCTGTTTTTAGATCTTCAATTCTCTCTTAAGATGTTATTCAGAGCTTAGATTTGAAGGTTTAATGATAAAAATCATTTGTTTATTCTATTTAACCTGTTTGTTTAGGATGGAGGCATTTTACAAACATGATGGGAGCATACATAAACACTCTATTATTCCACTATATAAACATTATTAAACCTCCACAAAAGCTGAAATATATTCAATTTCTAAAGTTCACTTGAGTAAGAAACAAAAACCATCCTAGTTTTTGTTTTAAGCTTATTTTCGTATAATTTTTAAAAGTCGAAATATTACATCAAAATGTATCAAAACCTTGTATAATTTTTTAATTTTTTTTGAGTTTGTTAATTCATAAAATTCTTTCTTGCCTTATGTTCTAAGCGTATCACCCTCAAAATGCATTGGTTAGATAAGCTGTCTAGTCAGCCATTTCATCAAACAGCCGTAGGGTCATTTAACCCGATAGGCCCATTTAGGAAACCTTTCCCCTACACAGGATACGACGAAATTTTTCCATATTGTGGCCAAAATCGATCAAACAGTCATCTGCCACGTGTCAGATCTCGTGAAAACACCACCAGAGGAAAACAAATACGAAGCGATCAAAGCCCGATTGATATCTCGTTTCGAATTAACCCCACAGTCGAAACTAGAGAAACTTCTTGGATCATGTGATTTGGGAGACCTTCGCCCGACGCATTTGTTAGCCAAGATGCTTGAGCTTTCCTCCGGTCTAAATGTCGACGACGCCTTGTTGAAAATGCTGTTTCTGCAACGTCTTCCATCCAACGTTCGCACGGTTCTGTCTATTAACGACGGCAGTCTTCCCAAGTTAGCCGAAATGGCAGATAAAATGATCGAGCTGGTTCCAGACACTACCGTTTTAAAGTTAGAATCCGCAGTTATCAAAAATGTTCCCGAAAGCGATTTCTCAGAGCAAGTCGCAGCTCTTACGGCTGAGGTTCGTCGACTCAAAACTTTGCCTGGACGCAATCGATCTAGATCAACTTCTCGTCCCCGATCTGGTTTCGAAATCTGTTGGTATCATCGAAAGTACGCAGAGCGAGCCGAACGTTGTCGTAGTCCGTGTCAGTTTAAAAATCCAAAAAACTAAATTACCGCCCACCCGGCATCAGTGTGGTGGGCGCGAATAATACTAGTCAGCGTTTACAAATTTTCGACCGAACATCCAAACAAAAGTATCTTATTGATACTGGCTCTGATGTCTCGATACTTCCGGCAAATCGAAGCGATAAATCGTACGGTCAAGCAAATGGCTCTAAAATCCGAGCATACGGTAGCAAATTTGTGACGACTGATCTTGGACTGCGCCGTCGATTTTCATGGAATTTTTTTAACAGCCGATGTGACAACAGCAATTATCGGAGCAGATTTTTTGTCATATTTTGGTTATTCTTGTTGATCTCGGGAATCGACGACTAGTCGACGGACGGTACTAAGCTACATTCGACAGATGGGTTTGCTCACGCTTCTGTTCATACCATTACGACCGTTGATATCAATCATCCGTTTCGGGATCTCCTTTTAGAATACCGAGAGATTACGACACCATCCAACATGCGTACAAAAGTTCTACACGGTGTTACCCATCACATACAAACAAAAGGCCCACCCGTCGCTTTCAAAGCTCGGAGGATGGCTCCCGATAAACTACAAGCAGCCCGTAAGGAGTTCGAAACAATGATCGAGTTGGGAATTTGCAGGCCGTCAAAAAAGTTGTTGGGCCAGCCCTTTGCATTGTGTGCTTAAAAAGAACGGAGAATGGCGCTTTGTCGGAGACTATCGTGGATTAAATCGAGTTACCGAACCGCTACCCGGTCCCTCACATCCACGATCTTCTTAACAGTTTTTTGGGAAAAAAATATTTTACAACGTTGGATCTTGTGCGTGCGTATTACCATGTACCAGTTGAAGAGTGTGATATACCAAAGACTGCAGTGATTACTCCGTTCGGATTATTCGGATTCCTATACTAGAATGCAGTTCGGACTTTGCAACGCTAGTCAAACGTTCCAGCGTTTTATGCATCAAATATTCGGAGATTTGGATTTTGTAGTGGTTTTTGTGGACGATATATGTATTGCGTCAGCTTCGAACCAAGAACATCGTACACATGTAAAAATAGTGTTTGAACGTTTACGACAAAACGGACTCGTACTGAATATAGAAAAGTGTAGTTTTGCCAAAAGTGAAGTGGATTTTTTGGGATACCGTATAAGTGCAGACGGCATCAAGCCGCAACCGGAACGAGTCGAAGCTGTGATGCAGTATAAACGACCAGCAACTGTACGTGAACTACGCCGTTTTCTAGCGTTGCTCAACGGATACAAACGGTTCATTCCAAAAGCTGCAACGATGCAGAAGGCTCTACAAATGTTGATTCCGGATAATAGAAAAAACGATTCTAGGCAGCTCTTGTGGTGTGAAGAAGCGGATACGGCATTTTACAACTGCAAACAAGCCCTCGCAAACGCAACGCTGCTACATTATCCCGATTCTTCGAAGCCTCTTGGGTTAAATGGTGGATGCATCTGATATTGCCGCGGGGGCGGTTCTCCAGCAGTTGGTAGGTGAAACTTGGAAGCCTTTAGGGTTCTTTTCCCAGAAGTTTTTCCTCGTCGCAGTCCAAATACTCCGTTTTTTGGGCGAGAGCTGACAGCTATCAAATTAGCACTCAAGTATTTTCGTCATTTGTAGAAGCTATCGAAATGCCAACGATTTTAAATTTGAAGAATTTGCTAACGACCAGACAAATGATTATGATTTACACCAAATCATCGAAAAAAAATAACACATCATTGAAGCTTGAATTGAGGAAACTTCCTATTTCTGAAAAAGAAATCTATTGTGATGTTTCTTCAAAAGGTTCAATTCGTCCATTTGTTCCTCAAACTCAGCGCAAGAAAGTTTTGCAATACATTCACGGCTTGTCGCATTCAGGTTGTCGATCTACCCGAAAGCTGGTAGCGGAACGTTTCGTTTGGCCTTCTATGAATCGTGATATCGCACAGTTTGTAAGAACATGTGTAGGTTGCCAACGATCGAAAATTTACCGTCATACATCAGCACCATTACAAGAATTCGATGCCCCTCGAAATCGCTTCAGACACGTTCATCTAGATTTGGTGGGGCCCTTATCAACGTCGTGTGGAAATCGTTATATGCTGACAATGATAGACCGTTTTAGTCGATGGCCTGAGGCTGTACCACTTCCGGATATGTTGGCAGAAACTGTGGCGAGATCCTTCTGCAACGTTTGGATTTCGCGCTTTGGAGTTCCAGAAACAATCACCACAGATCAAGGGCGCCAATTTGAATCCGGATTGTTCATGGAGCTGACATCACTGTTGGGAACGAATCGCATCCGGACTACTGCGTATCACCCTCAATCAAATGGGTTGGTCGAGCGATTCCATCGCACTCTTAAAGCAGCTATTATGTGTACGGACCCTAAGCGCTGGTGTGAGAAACTGCCACTGGTTTTACTCGGATTAAGAACAGCTGTTCGGGAAGACGTCGGATGCTCCGTTGCGGAAATGGTTTATGGTCAATCTTTACGAATTCGGGAGATTTTTTCAGTGAAAAAGAAACTGAAGTGGATCGTTCCGAATTCGTGAAATCTTTACGACAGACGATGCATCAAATTAAACCAATATCGCCGACTAATCGGATAGCCGCCCAATATTCGTTCCAACCGATTTGAAAACATGCAGAAGTGTTTTTGTAAGAGTAGATTCTTCAAAAAGGTCTTTACAACATCCTTATGATGGTCCATTTGAGGTCCTCGAACGCGGCGAGAAATTTATGAAACTTGACATCAACGGTAAGCATCGTAGAATTACTATTGACAGACTGAAACCCTGCTTATATATATATATCAAGATCTGAGTTCACCATCCGAGTCTGGTTCAAAGACGAAAGTTACGCCATCAAAACGCCGTGTTAAGTTCTTGGCATAACTGGAGGGGGGGCTCTGTGGCAGCACTGCCTTTCGACTAAAGAGCAGAACGTCATGACCACATTTTACTGGTGTATGCGAATAAGAGAGAAAATCACACATGCTAATTTCCGATGAATAAATGATTCAATTGTTCTAAGTTAACCGTCGTGATAAGACTTATTGTTCGTCCGCTTATCCGAAGTATCCGTAGTCCCACACAGATATTTCAGGATCTAGTAATTTAAAAATCACCAATTAATTGCAAATAAAGTTATATTTATATGGGAATCATGATGATTTTGAAATTCTTTTATCCTATAGGGGAGAATGAGGATACTTGATCTCTGAAGATAATTGATTTCTTAGCTATATCTCGAAGCTGGAATGACTTTCAAGAATCAAATGTTCTAGAAAAATGTGCTAAATGGAGCAATACAATCATGCTATAAACTCAAAAAATTGCCAATTGTCTGGCAAAAAGGGCTAAGAAAGTTGATTTTCTTTTAAATTTGAAAAAAACGCCTTAAAGTATGCAATGTCACTAGAGTTTAGACATAGTTTTGGAATTTCCTTCTTCTCGAAACTGGAATGACTTTCAAGGATCAAGAGTTCTAGAAAAATGTGCTAAATGGAGCAATACAACTATGCTACAAGCTCAAAAAATGGTCAATTGTCTGGCAAAAAGGGCTTAGAAAGTTGATTTCCTCTTAAATTTTGAATAAAAAACGCCTTAAAGTATGCAATGTAACTAGAGCTTAGACATAGTTTTGGAATTTCCTTCTTCTGATATTTATAAATAGTGAAATGAGAAAAAAAACATGACCGATATAGTCAAGTCTCCTTCAATAAAGGATCAAGTCTCAAATATCAAAGTCTCAATATCAAGTCAAAAATTTCGCATTTTTTTTAATTCCACATAAATGCTTCTTGTTCATCTACGGGCTCATTTATCGTTCCAACTTTTGGAGCATATAAACTTGAAAATACATACTGTCAGACATGGCCGTAGGAACGGGGGTGTTTTGGGGGGTTAAACCCCCCCTATGAGGGTCCATAAACGTCAAGCAAAATGTTCTGCTCTAACTTCAAATTTTAAATTCATAATAAAATTTCGATGAACAGACTCAAGTTAATCAAAAGTAACAATCTCGACTCAGAACTAAGACCCGAAATCTCGAAATCTTATCCCAGGTCCACAATTCTTCTATAGGTTTTCAAAATTGACTCTCTTGTTAATAGAATCTTAAAGACTGTACTCGAAAAACGCTATCAAAAGTTTTTCACGTAATAAGTTGGTGCATACATTTTGGGTACAGTCTTCAGTCTCCAATATCGAATATTCAATAAGATTAGACTAACTAAGGTTGCCTGATTGCCTGGATTTGCCCGAAAGTTTATACTTATTTGTATTTGCAAATACAAAAAAAATTAAATTGCGTGATAACAATTTTGTACTTTGGCGTCCAAAACAATTTTTAGCAAAGTTTATCTGAATAAACTGGCTGATGTGTTTCGATAGAAACAAACAACTTTTCGAGTTTTTTCTTCTTGATTTTAATTAAGGAATTCCTCAATTTGTCCGGATAATGCCAGATTTTAGGTTGTAAACTTTGAAATGGTGTGCCCGGATTTTGCATGGTTTTTAGATAAAATAGCCCAGATTTTTCCTGCCCGGATTAGTGCGGAAAAATATCTGGTGAGCTTAGGTTTGAAACAATTTCTAATGCTCTGTTACCATTTTTTTTTTCATAAATCTAAATTTGTTGTCCGTGACCGAATTGTGGAATCTTAATCCAGTTTATAATTCATGATTTTCAGTTTAGTTCATCATTGGAATAAAATCATGATCCGAATCTTGGTTATGCATTTAAACACTAAAAGAAGATTCATTTGACATGTTCGAAGCTCATCATTACGGAATATAAAAAAAAAATAACAAACCGTTTTTAGAATTTGGATTTGAATTGTTTACTCTTAATTCTTATGCCGAATTGAAACTTACAAAATTCCATAATGATGATCCAGAAATAAAATATTAAAGTATCATCTTTCGGAATTTTCAGTCAGGATAAGAATTTAAAATTTGTATTCAGGTTCAAAATGCAGAATTCAGATTCGGAATTAAAACTCAAAATATCCCAAAACAATACAAAAAACAGGTAAAAACCACTGTTATAAAATAAGATATAAACTCATTTTCTAAATTGCGTTCCTTGAAAAATCCAAGTTTCAATTTTCCACAGTATTTCAATAATGAAATAAATTATTAATGATAATTTAATGTGATTAAATAGCTTGTACTTCATCTTCGGGTTCAGGATATATTTTATTTGTTTGTTGTTTAACAATATTTATATAGTAGATACATAAAAAAATTATACTAAAATCTGAATGTATCGAGTTTATAAGAGTTAAAAATAAAGATGTTTTTGAACCCAATAAGTTTCTTTTTCAAATAAAGCCTTCAAAATCCTTCATTCCTTTTTTTTTAATTCACAAAATACTTATCACTTTTAGGACTTATTTTCGAAAGTAATGATTTGAAATGAATAACTATTAATGTATAAGAATTTAAACCCGAAGAATGAGATACTTTCAGAACCACTTTTTTCAGTTTTCTTTATGTATGCATTTTTCAAGCAAAAATGTTCTAGGAAAAATGTTGTCACCAAAACCCCCCCTATGAGGCAAGAGCTCTTCCTACGGCA